>NC_137819.1:63714996-63734996 GCF_963921795.1 Nannobrachium achirus | reverse complement strand
ATTAAATAAATATGCTTGTATGTACTGTATTGTCAGCTGGTAGGTTAATAATAATTCATCTCTTTCATTTTCAGTTCAGTTGCTCTGCCTACATTACAGCTTATGCAGGCAGTTTACTGGGCATTGAACGGGCAGATGCCAATGTCCCAGATTTTGACCTGGCTGCTGACCAACTGCAATGGCTCCATGACCTCGCAGAAAAGGTGGTGGAGTTCTGTTGGTTGGCACCTAAACAGGAGGAGATTGAGCTGGTGGCAGCAATTGCCCAAAAAGATAGTGGCAAACAACAGACCTATCCTTTCTGTCATTGCCAGGAAGGTAAAGAACATTTAATCACCAAAAGTGCAATTGTGGTCAAATCTTGGCTTGCCAAACTGGAAAGTCTCATTTGGAGGCTCTTTTACGTTGTTGGTGCACTTTGTTGTACATAGACAAAGGCCACACATGGTGAAGATAAATGTGAATAATACACATTATATTAAAGACAGCTACTTCAGATGTGAGACAAGTTGTGTGTGATTGAACAAGCCTGTTCCGTTTCCTCAACAGAGAAAGGCGGAGAAATGCTACTGTGCTGCAACTACAACTGTCCTCACATATGGACCCACTTGGCCTGTACTGATCTGCCATCTGCGCCAGAAGGGGATTGGTTCTGTAGTTCCATATGTGAGGACAGTGTAGACTACATATACTGCACATGCCATAAAAAAAGGAGGCACCATGGTACAGTGCCATCTCCGAGACCAATGCCTCCACAATGAGTGGTACCACATCCGCTGTTTGAGGCCTGAGGAGCAGAAGAAAACTGAGGGTATTATAGTGTATTAACTGTGTCTATTGCTTGACCTCTATAGAGGTTCATCCTCAATGAAACCACTTACTGACATTATGATCTTAATACAAAATATTATGTGTCTTACTTGGACTAATCTTTTGCATTTCCACTAAAAGGTGAATGGTACTGCTCACCAGAGTGCGCACATCAAGGTCAGGACAAAGTTCTGACCTATACCAAGGCACTGATGTGGAGGGGCCTTTGCCACATGGCCAGGCAGGATTGTGTCCCAGAGGGTGATGGACCAGCTTTGATGCAACTCTGGAAGCATGACCTTCTGTCATTCTGGCAAAAAAAACATCACAAGTACTTCATACTTGGCCACAGAATGCTAACTGGTATAATGATCATTGGTAACAATGTGATTGCAGTATGATGCAATTAACATCTATAGTGGTTAATGTCTTTACAATTTGTTATGCCTTGGTTTATGTTGTCCATTAGGAATTGAGGGTTATTTGCCCGATCGGCTTGCCATGGAGATGGTGTGGGGCAGAGTGGCCAACCTAAGTGGTGGGCCTGGGAAGAATATCCCCTTAGACCTGGTTAATGAATTTATGAACAATGAATTCAAAGGTATCTATTAACATAGTGCTCTTTGCCAGTTAACAGATTATAAAGTACACAGCCAACTTACAATGATGTTGTTGCTTTTTTCTCTCAGAAACTCTCAAGTGGACCCGGGCCGCTATACTGCTGAGCAGGTGGCAAGGTGTGCAGAAATGTCTGGGCCATTTGGGAAAGCCTTCCTGTCCTCGGGCATAGGCCAGTTCTCTTCCTCCCACAGTAACAACTCTCCATGCATTAAATCAGACATTGTTACCTTTGTTGAGGAATATAGAGAGGATGCCCTATTCTCTTTTATACCGGGACGACACCACAAGGGCTACGATACATTCACGTACCCACAGTCCATCACAAAGCCAGAGAAACTGGGGAAATCTATAAAACGCCTGGCATTTGAAATTGATCTGTGGGACCAGAAGAATTACGTGTAACGTGAGTATGATGCTTACTGTATCCATAAGTAATGTGAATAACCAACCAACCACAAACAAACAAAAAATAAAATAGACCGTTAACAGTTTAATTTCTTGATGGAAAATATTCTTAACCAGATAAAAAAAAAAAAAAAGAAAACATGCCTTGTAGAGCTTTGGAATTGGGTTTAATGAACCATTTTCTCTGTGTCTGTCACTGTTTCTATATTGTCACACACACTGCAGCAGCCTGGCATCATGCACACATCATGTGTAACTGACTTGTTTGTGCCCTTGATAAAAAGATGGTCAAGGACCCTCTTACGGAGACAGCGTTTCTGCCTGTACTGATCCACCAGGGACAGCATACAAGGCTTTATGTGGCCCTTAATCACTGACCCTGGGTAGACGTACATGTGTGCTTTTCCTGGCAAACCATCTGGTGCACACCTTCCTACCTCCTGCCAGTATGACAGGAGGTCATTAGATGGCCCCCAGTGGACAACACATGCCTCACATCCCCTATATCAACCCCTAACCCAAATGCTACAGTGGCCAGCACACATCTTAAGGGGCTCTTTTGTGTGGCAAATGTGGCAAGGATTTCTTCCTTTTTTCTAGGGGATGTGTGGCTATGACACATATCCACTAGGAGATGTGTTTCTTTTTTTTTTTTCATCAATATGACACATAGCACTGCCAAGGCTCTCCTTAAACATGCCAAAGGCTTGTGTCAATTTTGACATGGATCTGTAAGACATAAGGAAATATACTTTGTAGTCATATATCATCTGCAGAACCAATCTAGACACTAAATCTCAATTGACAGTATAAAAATCCTGCACCAGCCATCCAACCTCTGCAGCTATGTTTGTACCAGTGGTTCCCTGGACAGTTATATGGATGTTTGGCCTGGAAAAGAATTGTCATAATATTGTAGGCTATGATGAAAATGACATTGTATATATTGTGTGTTGCAGGTCAGTGGCCTTGTAAGAATGTGTCCGCCCTGAGATTGGCAGGTTGGGGTTAAATCCCTGGCCGAGTCATACCAAAGACTATAAAAATGGTACCCTGGTACTCCCTGCTAGGCACTAAGCACTACGGGGTGGATTAGGGGTAAGTCCCAGTGTCATACTAGCGTCATGTCCAGGGGATGTATATTTGTACAAGCTGGATCACGCTACATAAATAGGAGATAGGCTCCTGACCACATGGCTCAGAAACCGTTGCTTCCCAAGGCTACTTACTTACTGTGTGTTGTAAATTATACTTTATGTAGTGATCCTATTACCTATGGGAAACACAATTAACTAGATATACCTGTTACAGCTGACTGATACAGTTAGCACCGATTCCTTCTCAACATGCATCCGATGGATGATGTCATCAGCCATCTCCTGTGTGGCAGTGGCGGTAAGCATCAACACAGGGCATTTGAGGATACTTGTGACCTCTGGCACTCTCAAATATGCCTCTCTAAATGTGTCTCCCCTAAAAATATCAAATAACAAAAAAAAGATTCCACAGTAAGGATGTTAGTACATTATTTTGTTATTCATCTGTCAAATAGCCTAAACAATGTGGGCTACCGTATGTGAAAATTAGCCACTCAATGTGGAATATCTTTATTGAAATTAAAATGATTTTGTGGCATTTGTTTGTTTTTGTTTACTTATTTCATTACTTGATCAAAAATGAAAAAGATTACGGTATATTAAGCATATTGCACTATACCATAAAGTGATGCAGTGAGCCTCATCTACAGTGACAAGACATATTTGTTTTCTTTTGCTCTTCAACCAGTCCCACCAATGGTCCACAAACATGCTCTCAGGGGAGATGAAAAGCATCTTTATGTTTCCAGCAAGAATCTCTGTGACAAAATTAGTAATTTCCATTAGTACATCAATCAATCCGTATTAGAACAGAGGCATAAAGGTTGTATAGTTTACTCACGAAGTTTGATGTCTTGTGGGATGTCACTATGGATGGCTGCAGCTGGAACCCCAAGCTCTGTCCAATGTGTCACCTGATCTGACATCAGTGCCTTAAGAGGGCTTATAATGAGCATGTAGTGCTCACTACCTGGATGTAGCTTTTAGATGTTGCATAGTTTAGATTATATGTTGATACCAGTTAAAATGACTCTCGTAATTGCGACCGTAGGTCGCAGTTTAGTATCAAAACCTCCACCGGCCGTCGGTCGGTCGGTCGGTCGGTCGGTCGGTCACACGTCACACGTCACACCTTTGCCCTGCTCATATCTCCGCATCAGTATGACATCACACCACATGTGTACACAAACCTTTGTGTACGTTGCTGTGGCAACAGTCTGTTGTTGCTGGTCTGTTAGTGTACGTTAGCAACCACCTTAGCAACCATGGTTTTACCCTAGCAACCAACTGTTTACCCTAGTCTCAATATATTGAATCCACTTTCACGATGTAAAGTCCAGTTCAACATTTCAAACACCAAAAATGGTAAAATACCAAACAATACAGGTTCTCAGGGTTCTTGAAGATCAAGAGTCTTGGTCAAATACTTCTGTTGGTTTCTGCACTGATCATTTATACAATTCAGCTGTGTTTGCTCGTGTCATCATGATGAGGTCATAAATCAGCCATGCCCAAATATAGATTTTACGGGTTTACATGCTTACTCAGTTATTCGTTATGTGAAAGTCCTATGACGTCTATGATATCTGACATCATCATACATACATTCCCTTTTATGCCCATAAATGGAGATCCCCTCTGTAGAACCAGCCACTGACATCACTGTAATGTCAGGGGAACCAAATCCCTTTTATGCCCATATATGGAGATCCCTGTGATGCCAGGGGAACCAAATCCCTTTTATGCCCATATATGGAGATATGGAGATCCCCGTGTTGCCAGAGTAACCAAATCCATTTTATGCCCATATATGGAGATCCCTGTGATGCCAGGGGAACCAAATCCCTTTTACGCCCATATATGGAGATCCCTTATGTCATCAATATTAAGCCCATATCTGTGAATATCTATGGGTACCAGATGTCTCCATATATGGTTAAATGGTCCGATATACATCACTGGCCAGAAGACCAAGAAATGGTGCAACCTCGCCCTTTGCTTTTCTCCCTTAGGCATCTTACTGGTAGGTAGTTTAATGAGGAATGCAGTATGGTGGTAGGTAGGTAGTTATGGCCTTTGATGTAAGATTTTCACTTTCTAGGATAACTATATTTGCTATTCCCAGATGATGCCCTTTTAGGGTACCCCTCATGCCCATATATGGAGATCCCCAGGCTTTACTAATTAACATAAGTTTTATGCCCATATATGGAGATCATTGTCCCAATGTCATCAGATATATGGGCATAAATGGACACAGGCAAACTAGATGGGCTGTATAGATATCCAGATGTGTGATGTAAGTGTTTTATTCCAAATGTGGCACCCCACAGACATATTTCCAGAAACAAAATCCCTTTCATGCCCATATATGGAGATTTCTGATGTCATCAATCCCAGGCCTTGTAAAAAACATGGTTGCTATGGTAAACAGTTGGTTGCTAGGGTAAACAGTTGGTTGCTAGGGTAAGAAAACATGGTTGCTATGGTAAACAATTGGTTGCTAGGGTAAACAGTTGGTTGCTAGGGTAAAAAAAACATGGTTGCTGTGGTAAACAGTTGGTTGCTAGGGTAAACAGTTGGTTGCTAAGGTAAAAAACATGGTTGCTATGGTAAACAGTTGGTTAGTAGGGTAAACCTTCAATGATTTTGACATCTTGTTACTAATCTGTCGGTAGATAATGCCGGTCTTATATAAGGGTCATTTGTGTACGGTGTGATGTCATACTGATGTCAGCAGTGTGACAGGAGATAAGCGACCAACGGTCGCTTATCTCCCGATTAGGGAGTCTTACTGGTTGTATGTTATAGGCTAAACCTACCTTGTCCATTAATTGACCAACAAGCCCAAAACAGGCACTTTTCCCAAATCCAGTGGGTAAAATGGCCAAAACATCCTGACCCTTTAACAAAGATTTAATTATAAGCTTTTGTTCGTTTTTTAATTGAAAAGGAAAATTAATACTCAAAAGCAAATTTTCAAAATCTTCATCTGTGAGTGCCATGATGTGAAATGATATTTGGATGTGAAAAATAAAGTTCTATAACTTCTAAATGTTTTATTTTAATAAATGCACACGACAGACACACAATAGCCCGGTCTGAGGAGCGTTTATTGTGAGAGGGGTTGCCTGTGAATGGGGTGCTTGTTTTATTAACTCGGCTTACGCAAAACCACCAGTGGGGCACGTCTCAATTGGTGCCCATGATCAAATGTCAGCGCACCTGTCAATTTGTGATGACGTTTGTGACGATCAGCGGATGTTCCCATATATTCAGTCCAGCAGTCATTCCGGGCCCCTCGCCCGGTCGTGTAAGTCGTCCGTGTTGGCTCATGATAAGTGGAGATATCTTATGAAGTACACGTTTTCAGCCAGAACTTTCAAATGAATTATTGGGTGAGTACACAAGTAGCGCGCAGCACTTTAGTGCCGCGCAGATTAGTTGCTAACCGCCACGCTATGGGAGCGTTCTATGGCTCCAGATTTGAGGGATTCACGGAGTGTCAATCGACCGAACATTGGAGACATTCTAGGGCTAAGGTAGCTGCTGGTTGTTGTGTCGTGGTGGTGGTGTTGAAAGAGGGACACAGACCACAGGTAGCTGCTGGTTGTTGTGTTGTGGTGGTGGTGTTGAAAGAGGGACACAGACCACAGGTAGCTGCTGGTTGTTGTGTTGTGGTGTTGAAAGAGGGACACAGACCACAGGTAGCTGCTGGTTGCAGTTTCACTGGCAGTGGTTTGGTGGCGCTGTTCAGTCATAAAATAAATACACACACTGTGTGAGTCCTCTCAGTGAATCCATGCACTGAAAAGCAGTGAGTCTTAAAGTGACAGTACAGGTATTTACACAGTTGGAATAGAACATTGAAAGTAAGGAGGATTTGGTGGAATTTCAACCCTGAAAATAAAACTATAAAAGTAACCTTGTTACATACTGTATATACAACCGTAATGTTGGTGAGTTTGATGTTGTTAAAGGACAGAGAAAAGAAAAGATGAGTGTTAAAATCATTTACTTCTTTCTATCATTTTAGTGATTTTAACCATTTTGATTTGGCTAATTGTGTATTTTCTAGACACAATAAGCCCATTTCCAAGATGCACCGCAATCTTTCATGGGCAGATGTGACTTATGGGGGCTGGTGTAAATAGTAACAAAGAAATTGACGGCATATTGTGTCTAAAGAATACATATTTAGCCGTGTAAATGAGCTGCTAGGGTGTACAGTATGGTTCCAGCAGCTCAGTGAGGTGCAGCCTGTTTAAAGATTTAAAAGCAAATAAAAGGACCTTCAAATCTATTGTAAAATGGACAGGGAGCCAGTACGTATACTGTACATCAGGGGTCTTCAACAGGGGGTCCGGGACCCCTAGGGGGTCCTCAGAGTTACTACAGGCAGCCAATACGTATACTGTACATCAGGGGTCTTCAACAGGGGGTCCGGGACCCCTAGGGGGTCCTCAGAGTTACTTCAGGGGGGCGCCAAATCTTTGTGTGATACTGTAGCATCATGTTTTTTACATTAACCATGCACTTGAACCCTAGCATCCCTAGTCTGACTCTGAGTGGAATATTAGCCAAAGATAGCAGATCTACAAGCTTACAACGCCTCGTGCTGCGAGGCGTTGTAAGCTTGTAGATCAGCTATTTTAGGCCAAGAGGTTTGTAGAGGGAAAAAGAAGAGCAGACAAAAGTATTTGACGGTTCAAGTGGTTAAATGTCTGAAAATACACATTACTCCTACATGATGACAGGCTGTCAAACATGTCTAAGCTGTCTAAGAAATCTATGAGCATAATCTAGAACACAATTATATACAACATGTAGTGGGGGTCCCTGCTTCATCTCTCTCTCTGCTAAGGGGTCCCTGCTTCATCTCTCCCTGCTAAGGGGTCCCCTCCCTGCTTCATCTCTCTTTCTGCTAAGGGGTCCCTGCTTCATCTCTCTCCCTGCTAAGGGGTCCCTGCTTCATCTCTCTCTGCTAAGGGGTCCCTGCTTCATCTCTCTTTCTGCTAAGGGGTCCCTGCTTCATCTCTCTCTGCTAAGGGGTCCCTGCTTCATCTCTCTCTCTGCTAAGGGGTCCCTGCTTCATCTCTCTCTCTGCTAAGGGGTTCCTGCTTCATCTCTCTCCCTGCTAAGGGGTCCCTGCTTCATCTCTCTTTCTGCTAAGGGGTTCCTGCTTCATCTCTCTCTGCTAAGGGGTCCCTGCTTCATCTCTCTCTGCTAAGGGGTCCCTGCTTCATCTCTCTCTGCTAAGGGGTCCCTGCTTCATCTCTCTCTGCTAAGGGGTCCCTGCTTCATCTCTCTCCCTGCTAAGGGGTCCCTGCTTCATCTCTCTCTGCTAAGGGGTCCCTGCTTCATCTCTCCCTGCTAAGGGGTCCCTGCTTCATCTCTCTTTCTGCTAAGGGGTCCCTGCTTCATCTCTCTCCCTGCTAAGGGGTCCCTGCTTCATCTCTCCCTGCTAAGGGGTCCCTGCTTCATCTCTCTTTCTGCTAAGGGGTCCCTGCTTCATCTCTCTCCCTGCTAAGGGGTCCCTGCTTCATCTCTCTCTGCTAAGGGGTCCCTGCTTCATCTCTCTTTCTGCTAAGGGGTCCCTGCTTCATCTCTCTCTCTGCTAAGGGGTCCCTGCTTCATCTCTCTCTCTGCTAAGGGGTCCCTGCTTCATCTCTCTCTCTGCTAAGGGGTCCCTGCTTCATCTCTCTTTCTGCTAAGGGGTCCCTGCTTCATCTCTCTCCCTGCTAAGGGGTCCCTGCTTCATCTCTCTTTCTGCTAAGGGGTCCCTGCTTCATCTCTCTCTCTGCTAAGGGGTCCCTGCTTCATCTCTCTCTCTGCTAAGGGGTCCCTGCTTCATCTCTCTCTCTGCTAAGGGGTCCCTGCTTCATCTCTCTCTCTGCTAAGGGGTCCCTGCTGCTTCATCTCTCTCTCTGCTAAGGGGTCCCTGCTTCATCTCTCTTTCTGCTAAGGGGTCCCTGCTTCATCTCTCTCTGCTAAGGGGTCCCTGCTTCATCTCTCTCTCTGCTAAGGGGTCCCTGCTTCATCTCTCTCTGCTAAGGGGTCCCTGCTTCATCTCTCTCTCTGCTAAGGGGTCCCTGCTTCATCTCTCTCTGCTAAGGGGTCCCTGCTTCATCTCTCTCTGCTAAGGGGTCCCTGCTTCATCTCTCTCTCTGCTAAGGGGTCCCTGCTTCATCTCTCTCTCTGCTAAGGGGTCCCTGCTTCATCTCTCTCTCTGCTAAGGGGTCCCTGCTTCATCTCTCTCTGCTAAGGGGTCCCTGCTTCATCTCTCTCTGCTAAGGGGTCCCTGCTTCATCTCTCTCCCTGCTAAGGGGTCCCTGCTTCATCTCTCTCTCTGCTAAGGGGTCCCTGCTTCATCTCTCTCTCTGCTAAGGGGTCCCTGCTTCATCTCTCTTTCTGCTAAGGGGTCCCTGCTTCATCTCTCTCTCTGCTAAGGGGTTCCTGCTTCATCTCTCTTTCTGCTAAGGGGTCCCTGCTTCATCTCTCTCTCTGCTAAGGGGTCCCTGCTTCATCTCTCTCTCTGCTAAGGGGTCCCTGCTTCATCTCTCTCTCTGCTAAGGGGTCCCTGCTTCATCTCTGTCTGCTAAGGGGTCCCTGCTTCATCTCTCTCTGCTAAGGGGTCCCTGCTTCATCTCTCTCTGCTAAGGGGTCCCTGCTTCATCTCTCTCTGCTAAGGGGTCCCTGCTTCATCTCTCTCTCTGCTAAGGGGTCCCTGCTTCATCTCTCTCCCTGCTAAGGGGTCCCTGCTTCATCTCTCTCTCTGCTAAGGGGTCCCTGCTTCATCTCTCTCTCTGCTAAGGGGTCCCTGCTTCATCTCTCTCCCTGCTAAGGGGTCCCTGCTTCATCTCTCTCTCTGCTAAGGGGTCCCTGCTTCATCTCTCTCTCTGCTAAGGGGTCCCTGCTTCATCTCTCTCTGCTAAGGGGTCCCTGCTTCATCTCTCTCTGCTAAGGGGTCCCTGCTTCATCTCTCTTTCTGCTAAGGGGTCCCTGCTTCATCTCTCTCTCTGCTAAGGGGTCCCTGCTTCATCTCTCTCCCTGCTAAGGGGTCCCTGCTTCATCTCTCTCTCTCTGCTAAGGGGTCCCTGCTTCATCTCTCTCCCCCCTCTGGAATACAGATGATAAACACTATATATCCCTGTGTCAAAAACCCTCTTAAAATCCATTCCCCAGTGGTTCCCAAACTTGGGGCCGGTGGACCCCCAGTGGGGTCCACACATTATTTTGTGGGGGTCCCCAGATGATTAGCTTAATGTCCAAGTTTCTCACTCAACAGTAAATAATCCAACATACAGTATATGTGTATACAGGGTATATCGTCTGCTATGTGCGCAAACGTGACACACAGGACCATAGTGCACAGCTCGGCCTTTTACATTAGTTTTTGTGTAAACAGTGACAAATACAGCCTGCCAACGGATACGTCTTTTTCCAATGGGATTGTTTTATTCGAAAGCTGTGGTCGGATCTACACCGCTGGTAGATGATACATGCACAGATTGGGTGCGATGCGCGCACGTGCCCACGTTAAAAGGTAGGGATAATTTGGCAGTTGCTTAGTTCAGCGATGTTTAAAAGAGCAGCAAGTTAATGCCAAACTGGCCAAACTGTCAAATATTACATAAGGAAGAGGCAAACGTTGTGAAAATAGCCGATCTACAAGGCCTTGCAGTGCGAGGTGTTGTGAGCTTGTAGATCGACTATTTTCACAATATATGTAACTGTGGAACTGAGTCCAACTAAATGTAAAAGCTACACTTCCAAGTGCTTGTCAGGGTGGCGGTCCCCAGTTCAAATATGTTTAATGTGGGGGTCCCCAGTTCAAATATGTTTAATGTGGGGGTCCCCAGTTCAAATATGTTTAATGTGGGGGTCCCCAGTTCAAATATGTTTAATGTGGGGGTCCCCAGGTCAAATATGTTTAATGTGGGGGTCCCCAGTTCAAATATGTTTAATGTGGGGGTCCCCAGGTGAAATATGTTTAATGTGGGGGTCCCCAGTTCAAATATGTTTAATGTGGGGGTCCCCAGTTCAAATATGTTTAATGTGGGGGTCCCCAGTTCAAATATGTTTAATGTGGGGGTCCCCAGGTGAAATATGTTTAATGTGGGGGTCCCCAGTTCAAATATGTTTAATGTGGGGGTCCCCAGGTCAAATATGTTTAATGTGGGGGTCCCCAGTTCAAATATGTTTAATGTGGGGGTCCCCAGGTCAAATATGTTTAATGTGGGGGTCCCCAGGTGAAATATGTTTAATGTGGGGGTCCCCAGTTCAAATATGTTTAATGTGGGGGTCCCCAGTTCAAATATGTTTAATGTGGGGGTCCCCAGTTCAAATATGTTTAATGTGGGGGTCCCCAGGTGAAATATGTTTAATGTGGGGGTCCCCAGTTCAAATATGTTTAATGTGGGGGTCCCCAGTTCAAATATGTTTAATGTGGGGGTCCCCAGGTCAAATATGTTTAATGTGGGGGTCCCCAGTTCAAATATGTTTAATGTGGGGGTCCCCAGGTGAAATATGTTCATTGTGGGCGTCCCCGGTGGAAATATGTTTAGTTTGAGGGTCCCCAGTTCAAATATGTGTATTTTGGGGGTCCCCAGTTCAAATATGTTTATTTTGGGGGTCCCCAGTTCAAATATGTTTATTTTGGGGGTCCCCAGTTCAAATATGTTTATTTTGGGGGTCCCCAGTTCAAATATGTTTATTTTTGGGGTCACAGCCTAAACAGTTTGGGACACAACACAAGTTACAATTAACAGTGCAAGTTGAATGTTTATTTACCTGACTGCTGTTGCTGCAGTCTCATGGCTTCTGGCCAAACAGGAGGCCTCAAACATGGCTGCCCCTCATATGCACTACCCTTAAAGGGCCAGTGCTACACATGCATGGGCTGGCAATGGTTGCTGTTGCAACTCTAGATTCAACATGTGAAAAATGATCTACAGTTGCAATTTGCATCTTTTTTACTGTTACTGTGTTACTTTTACACACACGCACGCGCGCACTCGCACACATAAACACACACACACACACACACACACACACACACACACACACACACACACACACACACACACACACACACACACACACACACACACACACACACACTCACAAATAAAATGGTTTCAATTTAGTATGAATAAAGAATAATATTTAAAGGGATATTCCACTTTCAAAAAAGCTTTTGGTCATTTTATCGTCCAATCAGGCTTTTATGAACACCATGAACAGATTTTAATTTGCTTCATTCAATATTTTGATATTTGATGTAAACGTTATCAGGCCCTCCAGGCCCATGGCCTCTCCCACATACACACCCATTGTAACTTCAAACTCCATTTTAACCATGCTAGATTCATCAAAAACACCCATTATTTTTTTCTGGTGATTCATAATACCATCCTAATACGTGAGCAGGCTGTGTTTTTTCAATATATATATTTTTTCATTTATTTTTAATAATTAATTGTTGTATTAAATCTTTTCCATTTTCCCAAAGAATTATTAAAAATAAATGAAAAACGTATCGAAAAAACACGGCCTGCTCTTGTATTAGGAGGGTAGTATGAGTCAACAGAAAAAATAATGTGTGTTTTTGATTAATCTAGCATGATTAAAATGGAGATTGAAGTTACAATGGGTGTGTATGTGGAGCGGCTCTGGATCAAGCCTCCTGATAACATTTACATCAAATATCTAAATATTGATTGAAGCATATTTAAATCTGTTCAGGGTGTTCATAAAAGCCTGATTAGATGATAAAATGACCAAAAGTTTTTTTGAAAGTGAAGTATCCCTTTAATGTATTAAGAGCTCCTTAATGTATGTTGGCATCACTGACAGTCTGTTTCTATGTCTACATTGTGGTATTGATATTTTTACTTAAAGTAAATAATGTGAGTTTTCTACTTTTTCCACCACTGGTTGTGAGTTTCAGGAGAGATTTGTTCGGAGCTCTGATTGCAAAAAGCCTGGATCTCATTTTGTTTTGAGCCCAACAAAGTGTTTGGAGCTCCTTGTTTAAGGCCTGTATCTCCACAAATATATCAACACTAAATATTAAGTGCTTATCAATGGATGGATGCTTTGTAATAATAATCCAAATCTACAAAGTAACTAAAGTTTACATATAAATGTAGTGGAGTAAAAGTACAATATTTGGGTCTGAGATGTTGTGGAGTAGAAGTAAAAGTAGGCCTGTTGGAAATTGGAAATACTCAAGTAAAGTACAAATACCTAATAATTATCCTTAAGCACAGTACTTAAGTAAATGTACATAGTTACTTAAAGTACAACTTTGTTTTTTTACAACAAGGGTTCATATTTTAGATTGTAATTAGAGAAAAGAAAAAGTGAGTGTTAAAATGTTTTCATTTTCTTCGTTCTATTGTTTTATTGCGTTTACCGTGTTAAAATGTGGGGCATGCGTACGCATTGGGGCATGCGTACAAGTGGCTAAATATGTCTTTTCATACACAATAAGCCATCAGTTTCTTTATTGCTATTTACAGTAACACCTCTAGCCCCCATAAATCACATCCAACCATGAAATGTTGCGTTGTATCTTGGAAATAGGCTTATTCTGTGTAAAATGACATATTTAGCCACTTGTACGCATGCCCCCAACCACTGAAATAAGAATCTCTAAAACAATAGAAAGAATTAAATTAAACGATTTTAACACTCATCTTTTATATTCTTTAATTACAATCTAAAATATGAACCCTTGTTGTAAAAAACTAAAGTTGTCCTTTAAAATGATTAGTAAACACAATGCAATACATATGGGACCAAAACAGAGCCACAGACAGCCAGTGCATCCATGAATTTAAATCTAGTGTAAAAATAAAACTATTTAAACATCTAAAAACAACAACATGACATCCATGATCAGACATCATATGAAGTACTTCTGCTAACGGACACTAGAGGGCGTCCAAACAGCAGTTTTCACTCAATTACAAGTGAACGTCTCAAAAAAGTTTTCAAAAAATGTATGGATATCTTTTGAAAATAGCTGATCTACAAGTGGTGTGAGCTTCTAGATCCGCTATTTTCAAATAGCCAATGTTTATAAAGTGTTGAAAGTGAAGAGGTTTTGTAATAATAGTCAAAATCTACAAGGTAACTGTAACTGGTATAAAGTTTTCAAAACAAACAAACAAACAAAAAGGCATTTTTCCAACGGATCCAACCTAGTTATTATACATGACCAATGAGCTGTGGCCATGTTGTCATGACAACACTATGAATATTAATACACAGGAACAACGACAGACTGTCAGTTTCAGTTCAGTTTCAGTTTCAGTTTCAGTTTATTTTTATTTATAGTGCAATCATCACCCCAAGGGGTCTCTGTGCACTTCACAACAATTCAACAAATCATTAAAAACAGTCAGGCACAAACATCAAAAAACAATGATACCGCAAAAAAAAACATTAGTTGCAAAACAACAAAAACAATACAATACAATAAAATGTGCTAGCATGCAATATAGTAATCATGCAAAACTGAGTAAATTGAGTACATTTAGGGAGAACCATAATGCAAAATAAAAAGGTGAGTTTTCAGCCTAGATTTAAAAATGGCCAGAGTGTCAGCATCTCTGACAGCTCGGGGGAGAGCATTCCAAAGAAATGGTGCACGATGAGTGAAAGCTCTGCCTCCAACAGTTATTTTATTGTGGTTTTTAACTGTCAGTAGACCAGCGTCTTGGGAGCGCAGTGGTCTTCCAGGGATGTATGGGTCTATTAAAGTGGACATGTAGGACGGGGCAAGTCCGTGTAAGGTTTTATATGTCAAGAGTAGTACTTTGAAATCAGCTCTGGCCGGTATTGGAAGCCAGTGTAGGGCTATGAGTGTTGGTGTAATATGGTCAAATTTTCTTTTTCTAGTAAGTACTCGTGCTGCTGCATTTTGTACTAATCTAAGGCCATGTGTTGCTGTTGTTGGTAAACCGGAGAAGAGTGCATTACAGTAATCAATTCTTGAAGTGATGAATGCATGAACCAGGGTTTCAGCGTCGGGAGGTGAAAGTATTGGACGGATTCTGGATATGTTGCGCAAATGGAAAAAGGCAGACTTTGTTATGTTTTTTATATGGGGTACAAATGATAGGGATGGGTCGAAAATGACTCCTAAATTTCTAACTGTTAGTTTGTGTGTTATTGAGCAGCCGTCGAGGTTTAGTGATGTGTTATTGAACAGATGAGTGTGTTTAGCTGGACCGACTAGCAACATCTCTGATTTGCCGGAGTTTAGTAATAAGAAATTTTCGTTCATCCATTTCTTAACCTCAGTTAGACAGGTTTCGAGGTTGTGAATGTTGGATGGGTCATTTGCAGTGATGGGAATGTGAATCTGAGTGTCGTCTGCATAGCAGTGAAAACTTATGTCAAACTTTCTGAAAATATTGCCCAGAGGTAACATGTAGAGACAGAAGAGGATTGGACCTAGGACTGAGCCTTGTGGGACGCCATATTTGACACTGGAATGATCTGAAATGTTGTTATTGAAGAGTACACGTTGAGTTCTTTTTGACAGATAGGAGTGGAACCAGTCAAGTACGGGACCCCTGATACCAACCAGATGTTCTAGCCGATCCAGCAGAATAGAGTGATCGACGGTGTCGAAAGCGGCACTAAGATCTAGGAGCAGCAGAAGAGAAGTCTTGTCTAAATCCATTGCCATTAATAAATCATTTGTTACTTTGACTAGTGCCGTTTCTGTGGAGTGGTGAGATCTAAAACCAGACTGAAACTTATCGAAGAGATTGTTGTGGGTGAGGTAGGCTATAAGCTGATTGGAAACAACTTTTTCCAACAGTTTGGACATGAATGGAAGATTGGAAATGGGTCTATAATTTGCAATAATGTGCGGGTCTAGATTGGGTTTTTTGAGTAGGGGTTTAATTATGGCTGTTTTGAAAATGGATGGAACAATGCCACTGTTTAAGGACTGATTTATAATATGTAGAAGTGGAGGACCTAGTATTGGGATAAACTCTTTGAATAGACTGGTGGGAAATGGGTCTAATAAGCAGGTGGTAGATTTTGAGGTAGAGACCAGTTTATTGAAAGTATCCCAGGTGATTTCATTAAATTGTGATAAAGTGATGCTGGAGTGAGGGGTGGAGGTTGTGGGGGATAGAGGTTGAGAGCTAATTGTGGGTAGTGCTGTGACCACGTTCTTTACCTGTTCCCTAATCGACTCCACCTTTTCAGTAAAAAAGTGAATAAAATCGATGGGACTGAGGGAAGGAGGAGGAGCTGGAGGAGCGGTTTTTGTAAGGTTGGCGATTGTGTCAAATAAAAATTTGGGGTTGTTTTTATTGTTTGAAATTAGTGTGGAATAGTATGCATTTTTGGCTTGCTTAAGAGCATTTTTGTATTTATGTAAGGACTCATCCCACGCCATTCTGAAAACCTCAAGCTTGCTTTTACGCCATTTTTGCTCAAGGTTTCTAGATGCTTGCTTGAGGGCCCTGGTGTTGTCGTTGAACCATGGTGTGATGTTTTGTGATGTCCGTTTTCTGGTCCTAAGGGGTGCGATGGAGTCTATTACCCCACGTAAGACCTCGTTAAAACCATTTGTAAAAATTTCAAGGGATCCAGAATAGTTATTAAAGGGACTGATGGCATTTGGCAAACAGGATTCTAGAGCCAATTTAGCTGTGTTGTTAATGCAGCGGCTTTTGGAAGGGTAGTGATTAGTAGAAGGTAGGGGGATCATGGCTGTGAGCTTAATGAAACAGTGGTCGGATGTTGATGGAGCAGTAGGAGAGACTGATACATCCTGGATCGTGATACCACGGGCCAGGACAAGGTCGAGAATATTGCCATTTTTGTGTGTGGGTTCAGTAATAATTTGGGTGAAATCCAGGGTTTCGATCAGAGATGTGAAAGCTTTATTGAGTGAGTTGGATGAGTCATTAAAATGAATGTTGAAGTCCCCTATTATGATTAGGTGATCAGTACGGGTAACTAGATCTGATAAAAATTGGGAAAATTCATCTAGAAAAAGGGTGTAGGGTCCAGGGGGGCGGTATAGGATGGCTATGTGGAACGGCAGGACATTTTGGCTGGGTAGTGGTGAAAACATTAATAATAGCTCAAAGGATGTAAAAGTAACATTGGATTTTTTATTAAGTGGGTATTTTGAATTGTGGATCAGTGCAACACCTCCACCTTTTTTTGTGGTGCGGGCTACTTGGGAGAAAATAAAATTTGGTGGAGATGCATTTATTAGGATCTGATCATCATTAGCTACAAGCCATGTTTCACAGAGTCCCATCATGTCAAGGGTGTGGTCGACTATGTAATCATAGATTAAGGAGGATTTTTCATTTAGTGACCTTATATTTAAGAAGCCAATTTTAAACTGATTAAAATTATTACCGGTTGTTTTTCTTTGTAGCATAGTTTTAACAGGATGTAGATTATTTAAATTTAAGCTGTTTCTGTTTGGATGATTTTTTCTATTTGTTATTATAGTTGGAATACGATTAATTTGGGATTTATTTATATTTATATTGTATAAATCTGCATTTGTGGACGGAGGCCCGGGCCCAGTAGGAGTAGGAGACCTGTCCGACCACCAGGTGGGGATGTGGTGCCTCTGTGCAATGGTATGGGACTGCCCGGATGTAGCTGATGTAATAGTGAAATCAGCTGCTGTAGTAATAGAGGTAATCAACAGTCAATGTTGTTGTTTGGTTTGCGTATGTGGGGCTATTGAGCGACCCAAATTCATCGTCAGCATTTGGCAACCATGCTTGCTAGGATGGAGGCCATCGGCGGCATAAAAAGATGGACGCTCCCAGAATAAGTAAAAGTTGTGAATGTAGAAAATGTTGTGTGAATGGCATGCAGACTGGAGCCAGCGATGTAGAGCCAGCAGCCGACTGGAGCGGAGATCTCCGCGTCCACTGCACAGCGTGGGCAATGGACCAGAGACATATATGGACCTTCCACTTTTACAGAGGAGGTCGAGGAGGGACGTAAAATGGATTTTTGTTAATTCTGAATGCTGGTCGTTGGTTCCGACATGGAGGATAATCGTTTTAACGGAGGAGGGAAGAGAAGCCAGGATTTCGGGGGTTTTATCACGCAGACGAGCGGTGGTTGCCCCAGGAAAGCAGCGTGTTATGGTGTTTCCGAGTTGGATATGTTTAATGATCGAATCGCCGTAAAGTAATGCAGTTGGGGAGGACGAAATTGATGGAGTGGGCACTGGGGGCTGCGGCGAGGGGGGTGGTTGTGGCGAGGAGCTACTGTCCAGTGTGGGCTTCTGTGATGATGACTGGAGCCCAGGCCATTCCCAGGTGTTGGACAGTGTGGGAGGGGTGGGCTTTTTTAATGGAGGATGTGCCCTGGAGGGACCCTCTGAGCGGCGTTTAACAGCGTTTTTTAACATTTTATGGCGGACCTTTTTTTGGCTGGTGGTGGACAAGGTGGCCGTGGGTAATAGTGTTAGCGAGCCGTTGGATGATGGGACCAGTGGGGGGAACTCGTCCATATTCTCCAGAGCGGCATATGTATTACTAGTGGGTAGCGGTGGTGGTAACCGGGAGGGGGATTTCCCATGGTGACCTCGGGGAACTGTTTTCCAGGGCCGGCCTGGAGTGGAGCTGGCCGAAGGCAGGATCCTTTTTCTGACACTCTCAGTCCAGCGGACAGGGGCATCCAAGCCAGGCGCAGCTGAGCCGACAATCAATTTATTAAACAATTATTACTTCTACACATGATCATACAATAACATGTGAACAACTAGAAAAATATTGTTCCTTCGAAACAATTGTGGGCTCGCTTCAAGCCAGAAAACAATGGCTATAAAAGCACAAAATGTCAAGATCGCAGGCAGTGCTCTCTTTGACGTTACTGACGTCAAAGATTGGTCCATTTTGTTCCAAAAATGTGTTGTGCAAAAGTTGACCCGCTGGTGGTGCTATAACAGGCCAATGTGAGAAGGTTGGTATCTGTTCCTTGACCTATTGGGAATGTGCTTGCAAGATTTCACGCACATTGCAGGCTGTGTTCATGATTTGAGGTGTTTTTGGCTTTGGCCACTTTATCGCTGCTTGCAGCTATATTCATTATTATTATTTTTTTTGTGTGTGTGCACTTCATAGGCATATTAGATAAAGGTCCTTAGATTGTGTGTAGAATGTTTCATGCAAATTGCAAAAAAAATCCTAACGGGTTTAAGCGTTTCACAAACTGCTCAAAATGATATAGCGCCCCCCTTTGGCCAATTGGGGTAAGATTGGTTTTAGTGATATTTGGACTAACACTCTACATCTTTGCCAAATGCCATGAACATGTTACTTTGCATGTATGATTTAGAGGCAGAAGAATAATTTGCATAAAACTGCAATATTCATTGAATTTATTTAAAAAAGCATGTTTCAATTTTAAAGAAATCCGATCTGACAGATCTTTAGATATCGGTCCAAAGTTCACGTAAAAAAAGTTTTGTGCACGTGGAGCGAAAATTCCAGAATAAAAGCGGGTTTACGCGTTTTACAAACTGCTCAAAATGGCGGAAAATTGAAGGGCGGAGCTTACTTAACAACGACACAGATGTCTTCCGCTTGAGTCAAAGCACGCGTGTAACAAGTTGCATGTCTTCAAACGAAACGAGTCATGACTTATGCCCGTTTGAAGTTTGAATTTTCAAACGCTTCGTGTAGCGCCCCCCTTTGGCCGATTGGAATAAAATTGGTTTCAGTGATACTTTGACTAACCCTCCACATCTTTGCCAAATGCCATGAACGTGTAACTTTGCATGTATGATTTAGAGGCCGAAGAATAATTTGCATAAAACCGCAATATTGATTGAATTATTAAAAAATTATATTTCACTTTAAAAGAAATCCGCCGAGATTAGTTTGACCGTATTGGTCCAAAGTTCATGTGAAAAAAGTTTCATCCGCGTATCGCGAAAATCCCAGGAGGAGATAGATTTTTACTGTTTTTCATATAATTCCGAATTGTGGGAGACCTAAAGGTCAGAGGTCAAAAGTTAGAGGGTAAAAGTTGTTCGGCATGAGG
>NC_137819.1:63462496-63709996 GCF_963921795.1 Nannobrachium achirus | reverse complement strand
AGTAGATTCATGACAGTAGAAATCAAAGCCATTCAAACTGGGTCTGGGTGACGGGCCTTCGTCAGCAGGTGGCATGTGCGCGCTGATGAAGGCCCGTCAGTGCCGAAAGCCCGTTGCTGTGTTGCTGCCGAGGACAAAAATTATATAATAAAGGAAGAAGTTATTCTAAAGTGAGTGCTGGCATCTCTTTTCTAAAGTAGCCTACTTTCGTTCTCTGAGCCGTGCATCCATGACATTAGTTAGTTATTGTTCAATGAAGTGAGTCCCAGGGCTCACTGGTGGTCATTGGAATGAGTCTAGTAATAATAATAATTATAATAATGGGTAATAATAATAATAACAATAAGAAGAAGAAGAATAAATACAAATGATATTAATGTAATAATTTTGGAGCCCCTGTGGCCTTGTTGTATTTAGGATAGCCATTATGTCGCTCACATAGCCTGCATTCATGGGTTTATTCATTTATTTATGGACATACAAGGTTTCCACCTGATATTATTTAGCTTAATAGTTCTGTATCCATACGTCAGTCATTTTAAGAAGATTTCATTCCTTTTGGCTTCTATGAATTTTCCAGTCCAGAGGTGCACATGTCCTGGCAGAGATTTCTCCCACAGAGCATAGTTCATACTGCGGAAGGCGAAGTGATGGAACTAACGAGGAGATGAGTCGGGTTTTTGCGCATGATATGATTGCAAGTGGCACTATTTTTTTCTCCCTTCTCCCCCCCCGCCCCCCCTCCCTCCCTCCCTCTCTCTCTCCCTCTCATTCTCTCTCTCTCTCTCTAGGTCTGGCTGTGTTTAGTCCTTTGTATTAATCTATGTCCGACATGTGGCTGATTCTGTTTGATTGGCAGTGTCAACGTGTCATACTGCTCTGTCAAAATTACTTGTTTGATTACCTCTTCTCACATGTATTACTGTTTACAATCGGTTCCTTCTGAAGGCAGAACAAGGAACTGCAGGCACGAAAGTCAGGAGTAACGTGCCCAGGCAGTATTTGTAAAGTTATTAATATATTCGGAGGAGTGCCGTTTCACTACTCGTTACAGACAAAGTATGCTATTATTACAGTAATGTTACTTGTAACGCGTTACACCCCAACTCTGCCTGTAAGTGGTACCTTGGAGGTGAGTCTGATACAGAAGGTTAAGCAGGACCCGAATTAGTTTGTTTTTTGCTTCACAAACGATGAGCCTACCTTGTTTGTCCTATGCAGCGCAGATAACTGTGTCTGCATCTCCTTTCGCTGCCCTTCCATGTCATCGAGGTCACGGAGGAACTTCTCCGCAAACTCGTTTACTTCTTCTCCAAGTGTTGGAAGCAACTTGTTGTTGTCCTGACTGCTATACTAAAAAGAGAAACAAGATATGAACATAATTATGTTTATATTTCACTATGATTCATGTTTGTGGCCAATGTGGAGTCAACTGGACTATGATATCTGATCACCGCACACAGACGTTTATCATTGGTAATTACAAATGGAATCATAACGTGTTGCTTTATACTACTTACGATAAGAAGGGACAGCTCCTCACGCAGAGCTTCACCTTCAGGTGAGCCTGCTGGTGGAAGTTTGGTTGGGGACTGGGATTCTGCCATATTTAATCTTCTTTTGTCTTCTCCTGTCTTCCTTCTAGCGATTGTTGGATTCTGATTGAATGGGTTGGTGGGCGGGTGCTCAGGCTATCTGGGAAATGGGTGGAGTTATTTTGCAGCTGATTTCTCATTGGACTTGCAATACGGAAGTAGGTAACTCATCTTCAAATGGTTTCATTTGGCGCGATTTTTGGTGACTGTGCGCGCTTTTCGTCTTGTATTTTCATTGGTTAAAAATGTAATTGAAGTATTTTGGTCATCAGTATGCAGTGACACTCAAACTGAGGTCCGCGGCCAGAAATTAAAGCTCTATTCAACTTGCCAGGTTGTTGTGTGTTATGTGTAATATATAAGATATTGCATCCTTGAGAGCAAAGGCCTAAGTGAAAACGTTTTTCTTTTTCACAGCATGACACCTTATGGTTTTAATAATAATTTTAAAATACATTAATTGAAGCCTGTTTTGCATAACAGTATAATATGCTTAAACATTGATGTTAAATGACATAATTCCATTCATGGGAAATCACTTGTGAAAGAAATATGTATCATAACACTTAAAGCCATACTGTTACAATAGTCTGTACATAAGTATACATGCTTTAATCTAGAAATATAATTTCCATGAGGCTAATTTCTGATTTCAAAATGTATATGAATGCATCAGAATAACATTTCCCTAGATTGTGTTAATGAGTTACCTCTTATATTTCATAGCATCATTGATAAGAATCAACGTCAAATCATAATAGTTATTTTCATTGTTAAACTTTTAGTTTAACAATTTTGCAAACAGTTTTGGACACACAAGGTTTCCAACAACCAATGATGATATGCTGTAAATGTAAAGTGCTGGGAGTGAAAATTATAATGTAGGGGTGCCTTGGATTAAAACAATATGTATGAGGATGAGGTGCCCTGAGACAAAAAAGAATTGGGAACCCCTGGTCTATACAACATTTGTAAATCCCCAGAAAAAACAAATAGATAAAAGTTCAGAATTATAAGTTTAAAGCCCTAGGGTGTTTAACTGTACTTGTATTCTACTACATTTTTTAATGTACTAACCATACTTGTCCTGTTCTCCATTTTTGTCTAATCAAATATTTAGACTAACATTATCTATAAACTGTAAAAACAAGTGGCATTTTGAAAGAAAGACATGTTTGGATGTTGACATTTTATTTTATTATAGATATTTTTTCAGTTCTTCAATTATGCCACCAATGAAAATGTCGTTCCCCTGGTCAGAAAAATGGACACCGTCCTTGCTAAAAAGGCGGTCTTCTCTGTGACTCAGATCATTATGTGGGATGATTCCACCGTTGATGTGATGCATGTAAGCGGATATTTCCGCATTTATCCAGATTCTTGCCCGGTTGATTTTGCCAGGTTGTCTGGCATACCTCCATTTCTGCCTTGGGCAGATGGAGGAGAAGAGCAGCTTTGTGTGTGGACACTTGTCCTTCAGCCACGCCAGGTCCTTCTTCATGCGTTGCAGCAGGATGAATCTTGGGGTCTTTCCTAGGTCATTTCCTCCTGCATGGAGGACCATTATGTCTGGTGCGCGTCTGGTGGCCAGTTCCGTGGTCAGCTTTGGGATGACTTGATCCCAAGTCATCCCACCCTTCCCAAACCATGAGACATTGGCCTGGAGTCCCAGATCTGGGCCAAGAGTGTGGCGAGCTCTGGGTTGTGCCCGGGCAATCAAACTCGATCCGATCACCCATACTGATGTACCTGTTAAATCAGAGAAGGTAGACATTTGCTGTTTGATACATACATGAATCATTTACATTAGTTCTTGAAATCCTAATTTGATTAGATAAATACTATCTTATTTGTTCAGAGTAGTTTTACATATTATGGACCTTTGTTCGATCAGATTGTTGGTTTGGTATTTGAATCATTTATACCTAAAGAAACTACACAACTTACATGTTTCTGGGTGTCGAGAGACAGCTTGAGTCGCTGCATGTGGTGTTTCTCCCACGTTGGTATCTGTGACAAATAAAATAGAATTTGTTTAATCTGTGCATTCTTAAGTAGATTGACAGATCTAATGTTGGCCCTGAAAGCAAGTTTTAATACAGGCCTATACATATTACCCTTCTTTGCCTAAAGTCATTAGGTAGTGTAAAACCGTTTGTACTGGGACTTTACAATGATTACCCACTGATGACTATAGTTAATTTGTATTGGCATATTGAACTGAACCTGTCAAATGTAACGTGTTATTCAAAGTTATATTTTTAGTAATCTACTGTCGTTGTAGAAATAGTTCAAAAGAATATTAAGGAGCAATATGGGTGATAGGCCTATTAGGATCTTGCAGATTGAGGAAATTAAGGATAAAAAGGCAGAAAACAAGCTGAGGAATGTCTTTAATAGACAAGTGTGAATAAACTGGTATAGAGGTCAAATGTGTGAATTGTGGTTAATTAAAATTGGAATAGATAAATATTATCCTATTTGTCCTGAGTAGTTTTACATATTATGGCTCTTGTTTGATCAGATTTTTGTTTTGGTATTTGAATGATTTATATCTAAAGAAACTTCACAACTTACATGTTTCTGGGTCCCCAGAGACATCTTCAGTGGCGGCTGGTGTGTCTCCCATGTTGGTATCTGTGACAAATAAAATGAATTTGTTTAATCTGTGCATTCTTAAGTACATTGACAGTTCTAATGTTGGCCCCGTATTTATAGTAATCTACTGTCGTTGTAGAAATAGTTCAAAAGAATATTAAGGAACAATAGGGGTGATATCCTTGAAGATTGAGGAAATTAAGGTAGGCCTAAGGAAGAAAACAAGCTGGGGAATGTCTTTAAAAGACGAGTGTGATCAAACTGTTATAGGGGTCAAATGTGTGAATTCTGGTTAATTAAATATGCATCTAGAGACATTTAAGCTATGTCATTTATCTATTTCAATTGAAATTCAAAGGGCTTCATCGGAATGCGAAAGTAGCCTACACGTCAACATTGTCAAAACAAACATCTAATACTAGTCCATTCTATTACGTTGCAAGTAGACTAAATGTCGAGTATTTGTGGGGTATAAATCTATGCAGAATAAAGAACCAAGTCTCCTTACATTATACAAGAAACACGTCCTGTCGGGTGCTATGTTGGAGTCTGTGGTCTTTGTTGTAGCAGTTCCTTCGTCAAAGTTTGCGACTGTGCTGTTGCTGTTGCTTGAGTGAATGAACTGTATCTGCATTTCTAACCGTTAAAATAGGCGTGTCTCTCTTTTTCCTTTTTTTCCCCTTAAAATTTGGCGCAAGATGTAATGTAGGTCAAAGTATTTGAAAGCCATTGGCTTAAATTCAACGATGATGTCATTAATTATGCGGGTTTTACTTTTTTTTTTTTTTTTTTCCAGGTTTGTTGCCTAGCATCGCAGCGGAAGTGGTTTCCTGGTGGCTGGTGCCACTTAATTTCCCCCATTCATCTTCACTTTAGACTTTTACAAAAATATTTATAAAAATATGTTCAGCTTCGAACCAAGCCATCCAGGATAGCTATACAAAGGGTACTTATTAAATGTATATCAAATAATGTAATAATAAATTATGTTTTCACAAAGGTTGTATGGTCATGAATGATTCACTGCAGTCCTGTATGGTTTGGTACGATCAGGCTCAACTTTATTGTTACGAATATTTTTGTAATAGTCTCTAGGAGAATTTATTCACAGTTGCCATGGAAATTCGCCATTCTAGGATGTTTTGAAGGAAAGCAATTTGAGTAGGCCAGCTGTGTTCTGACTACGTTAACGATAGTAATATTTTCTTTTACTCAGGACTGATTTTTTTTTACAATCTTAATATTTTCTCCAATACGGTGTTTTAACGTTTTACAAGTATATTGTAATGTTTTGTCATTCTGTGACATTCTGCACCTTCTTTTTCACCTCCTGGGAATTAACACCATGTATTGTTCCTGGTAATAGGCCTATCTCAAGTTATAATAGAGTAAATGTGGAAACAAGTTGAAGCCATGCATTTTTCTATAGACTCATTGTATCATAGTTAGGCCTATTCCTATCTCCTCTCGCACATAACTATTGCTTAATGGTGTCAATTCGCTGTTAGGTCCATGTTCATTAGCTGCAATCATTTCAATGTTAGAAACCAGTCCTAATCCTCGACTAGGTCGCTATATTGTAATAACTCTAATTCACCATTTGATAACACAAGAAATTAACATACTATTAGACCATTTACATGTAGCCTATAGAGTTTATCTTGACATTATCATTTTTCACAAAGGTAGTCGTTTTATACATGCATACTCTATATTCGTTTATGGTAAGGCAAATAGAAACAAATTCTCACATTTTGCATTTCAAGAACGTTATGTGCCCCATTGATAAACTCGTGGATGGTAGACTGCCCAGAACACTTAAAGCCATAGTGTTGGGTACAGTACTTAAATGCTACAGTTGCTTGTACTGTATAGATTATCAATGCTGCTGCAATATAGGTTAGTAATATCGTTGCCATTAGGCCAATTTTTCGCTATCAAAAGGAAAATGTACGTTGTGTTAATGACCATTAAGGTAACTTATTATTCATTGCAACCATTTCTAACCCTGAGGAATTATACATTCGGTTCAGTAGGCAATAGAGGTTATAAGGCATAAATATATAGACTACAGTGTTGATACTGACAAATATAACATTATTGAAGACGTAACATTTAACCATCTATGCTTCATGTGAGATTTAGGGTTTTGGCCATTATGAGCTGGACAAAGACTTTGATTTGCAAACATTTTATTATATTTTATTATATTAATTCTGCCAGTTCTTTGTCTTCCATCTCCATCTCCTCCACATCTTTCTCCATCTCCTCCCCATCATTCTCTTTCTCCTGGGCGATTGGCAACCCTGTTGGGCAGCTGGGTCCTGCCTCCTCGACTGTGTGACTGTCCATGTCTTCGCAGAATGCTGTTAGAGGATAAAAGAGTAATGAATAATCTCACTCAAAGTAAGAGTACTGTTACTTTTTTAGTAAAGGAGTAAAGTACCTGTCCAGGAAATTACTCATGAGTAGTGCTGCTGCAGCCACACCCAAATATCTGAGTGGAATCTGCATTTTGACAATGCATTTCAATGAAAATAGAGTGGATTTTGCAGAAATCCTTTATTGGCATGAAAACGCCCCTGTCTCATTGAAATGCATTGGCAGAACGCAGATTGCTCTCATAGGTATTTTGGTATCGTAAAGAGTAAAAATAGCCTATTTATTAATTACTGAGTAAGCCTATTTAAAAACTACTGTTTTTTTGTTATATTACTGTTACTCAAGCTGTCTCAATGTAATGTCATTAATCAGGAGAAGATGAACACTATTCAGAAATCCCTTTTTTGCAAACTGTGTATAAACATTAGACACATATCAGGTATTGCAAATGTTGGAAGCAAAGGACTTAAAATGATAATGAAATATAATATATAACATTGAAAGTAATAATTTGCTAGCTTTTGTTTTTGCTAGCATTGTCAGGAATTTAGACTATCCAATGATTCATTGTGAGATTCAGATTCATCCATTTTCTCCCAGTCAAAATATTCTTATTCAAAGTCCAAATAAAAGGTAACGAGTACAAGTAATACTTTAAATTCAAAGGTAAGAGTAAGAGTAAACCATTTAAAAGTATTTTAAAAGTACTGATCTTCAAAAAAGACTTCTCTTGAGTAAATATTGCTTTAACTATTTAACCTTAATTGATTTGCGTTTATGAAACGATATGGAATCTATTAAAAAAAGTTGTGGGGGTCCCTGCTTCATCTCTTGCTCAACTAAGGGGTCCTTGGCCTGAAAACGTTGAAGACCCCTGTGCTATACATTAAACAGCAACAGATGTAAGATATCAAAGGAATTCTAAAGGCTCTAACGGGTGAAGAGCTGAGCTATCACTTCATTGCAGTGTACTTTTAAACTACTTTACTATGGTAGAAGTCGGCCCGGAGTCTTACTTTCATCCAAATATGATGAACAATTAGGACAGCTTGTCCTGGGTTTGGGCGGGTGTTTCTCTAGGAACCATATGTGCTTCTTAATGGCGGCATTGGTTGTGGCCATCTCCTTCGCCTGGTCAGCCAGTCGCCTCTTCATTCTCTCCAGGGTAGTGAAGTATCTCATGCTTGCAGTAGCTACTGCAAGCATGTTTTGTGATACTTCAGCGCGTGTGACACATTTGTCATCACCACAGGAGTACTGTTAAAAGAATGATAAAATACACACACACACACACACACACACACACACACACACAGTCGATAATATTATCAACATGCATTGCAGAGATGGAATAAACTTCGGCATTTGTGTCTTAATGAAGAACAATTTTGGAATTAACGTTGACAGGTTTAATGTTTAAACTTACAACGAGAAGTCGGAGCTTTGCGCTCAATCTTTTCGCTTCCGTAGAGTTTCCTTGGGGTATATTTGCCATTCTGTGATCTTCTCCGGACGCGAGTTGACACGCTTGCTGTCTGGGAAGGAATGAAGGTCAGACTGACTCGCCAAGGTGCATTGTGGTTATAAAGCGAAGGCCGAGGGCGTGTCTGAAAATTGACATCAACATGGCTCTTTGCTGCCACCAAGTGACAATAAAGTCAATTTACAACACATATTTTCCAATGTTAAATGTTTATTTCGTGGCATTGTTCAAGAAATTAGTTGGTATAGGCTATGACTTTCAGTGTTAGGTTGTTCATTGATATTCATTTATATTAATATAACATTATAATACCTTATAATGTTAATGTCTTCTATCTATATTAGTGAATTGTGAATTAAACTTGCATATAGGGTCAGTGTGTATTTTAGTTTTCTGCTGTGTGAAATGGCAGCATTCTGTCAAGCAAAAGTAATATTTTAAATGTGCAATATTTTGTCCATGAATTGAATAAAGCACAGGACTTGCTGGTCTGATTTGTGAGACACAATGTTACATTACAATAGCATAATACACGTGTAACACATTAAATATTGTAGGCCTATTGTGGATAACAGTATCCAATGTCTTGTGTTAATACATTTGTTTATACACTTCCTTGCAAATCCCTAAAATAACAGATAAATACCCAGGGTGTGTGACTGTATTTGTGCTGTAGGCCTACTACAATTTTTATTGTATTGACATACTTGTTCTGTTCTCCATTTTTGTCTAATAAAATACTCAAATACTGGTTATACGTGAGTAAATAAAAACACTGTTTTGAGTAAAACATTACCGTATATCTTCTTTATCTATACACACACACACACACACACACACACACACGTATATTGATAGAATACCTTATAGTGTTAATGTCTCGTATTTGTATTAGTCAATAATGAATTAAACTTGCCTATATATATTGTGTTGTGGAAAACATTAACCTATGTCTTGTGTTAATATATTTGTTTAGCACTTCCCTTGAAATCCTGAAAAACAATAGATAAAACAGTTATTCTAAGTTTAGACACAAGTTTAAAGATGCAGGGTGTATAAATGTACTTGTAATGTACATTTTTATTGTGTTGACTATACATGTAGGCCTACTGTTTTCCTCTGTATCGAATAAATCACTCATTGAAAATAATCAATATCTATAACATGTAAAAACAAGTCAGTTTTTGAAAGAAAGACAAGTTTGGATGTCAACATATTTATTTTACTACAGACTTCCTTGAATTCCCCCAATGAACATGTCATCCCAAGATCTGTGAAATGAACACCGTCATGGCTAAATAAGTGGGCATCTTTGTGACTTATGTCATTGTGTACAATGACTGCACCACTGGCACTTTGATGTATGTGTACATTTTGCATTTATCCAGACCCTTGCCCTGTTAATTTTTCAAGGTTGTATGGCATCTCTCCATTTCAGTCTTGGAATGATGCAGGAGATCAACTTTGAGGACATTTTCTTTCAGACATACCAGCTAGGTACTTCTTCATTTTCTGGAGCAGGATGAAGCGTGGGGCTTTTCCCAGGTTGTTTCATCTTACGTGAAGGTCTAGAATGTCTGGGGCATGTTTGGTGTGTCAGCTCCTTGGTCAGCCTTGGGACGACTTGTTCGTAGATCATCCTCCCATTTCTTGGTAAAATGAGGGGTTTTAAGGGTGGCACTATGTACAGCAAGTTTGTCCCTGATAGTAAACCCATGATCAGAGAGAATTTCATCAGTTTGTCCAAGGCGTTAAAAAATCCAGATTTTACTGTAATTTATGTCAGAAGTTCAGCCACCCATGCCTGGTGAAAGAAAAGAAATGGATCCTGCTGGTGACATCTCACCAAATATTTTATAGTGTTGTGTTAATAACTTTTTATAATATAATTAACTTGTGTGAATAATTTTATTGAGCCTTTGTAGTTAAATTTGACGGCCTGTTAATAAAAATATTTGTACAATCAATGTTGCACCTGCAGTGTTTATACTTGAGTTTAAATTATTTTGGCATGGTTTTTAATACCATATGCTTGCTTGAATTTAAAACCTTACTCATATCAGGGAGTTTACCTTTGAATATTTTGGATAATTGACATTCTGTAACATTGAATCAAAATGCAATATTCTTGTTGCTGAGACCCAATCATAGCTTCTTTAAAATAGGCCCTTAGAGGCACAGACAACCAGAAAGTAAGCTTTACATTTTAGGATCAACCACCCAAAAATAACACCATTAAAGGCCCATTCCCACTGGGCCAGATAACGGATAAAAAAATCTCTTTCTCCAGATACTTTTCTATTCAAAGTGGATGGTAGATACAGATAAAAAAAAATTGCCACAGATAAAAGTATCTGTGGCAAATATCTGTGGTAGATATTTGTTTTATCTGTATCTTCCATCCACTTTGAATGGAAACAATATCTGGAGAAAGAGATTTTTTTTATCTGTTATCTGGCCCAGTGGGAATGGGCCATTAGACCTATGAATAACAGAACACTTGCTGCTTTTCTTTTGATTGAGCTGTAGGAAAACTCAGTGTTTCTCAGTTTTTATTTTAGTTTCTCAGTTTCAGTTTTAGTTTGTTAATGTTCAAGTATAGGTTGACCCACTCTGTAGAAAACTGGGTGAACTTGACTTGGAGATCATCATCGATAACCTTTGGGACTGTGAATTCTGAAAGAGAGGAACAGTATTTACAGTGGTTAAACACTTACAGTAGTGACAAGCTGAGTCCATAGCATGGGCTTATGGGGCTTTTAAGCTGTGACATCATTTTGTAGGCAGAGGAGAACTCTGCCCCCAGAGCATTTTCTGTCCCTCGCTATTTCAACAGATCCGAGACAAAAAATAACGACTAAAGTATATTTCTAACACTTTCCTTTCAACAACAAAGAGAAGAAAAATGTGTAAATAGTACAAATAGTAAAAAGATTCACGGAAACTGGGGGCAGAAATTCTCCTCTGCCTAGAAAATGATGTCATACTTAACAGCCCCGGTCAGCTATGTTTGAAAAGTAATACACATTTTGAGGAGGGAGGGGGGGGGGGGGGGGTCCTGATAAAAAGACTAAGTACATTACTTGAAGCTAAAGATGAAGTTTACAACACAATCTACACATTAAAATGAATCTAGCATTAATAGGAAAGATCACACAAAAACAAGAATTTTCACAACCATATAATGCTACTATAGTATCATGTCAGCAAGCATCATGGTCAGTATCATGTCATTATGTGGCCATATGAAATCTATGAAAACATTGATGTATAAGACAATTTGATACAGTATACAATGCACGTCCTTGCTTCATCTGTCTCTCCTAAAGGGTCCTTGGCCTGAAAACGCTGACGACACCTGGACAAAAGTGTGTGGGGTTCTTAGTTACCAGAGTAAGGCTCCACTGAGGAATCCTCTTCTATGGCTGCTGTGGATTACCAACATCCATCAGTGGTCTGTGATGAATAGGTTCATCATGTCTTCTTCTTTTCCTCTCAAATCTGTTGAGAAGAGAGCTAACACTTATGTTTCTCATCTACATAATCCAAAAATGAAAAGTTAAAATTGCTCTGCTGTAGCTTAATCCATTGAGATAATTTAAGGAGTGCAAGAAAACCAAGCTCAAATAATGGTAAATGAACATGTAAATTACATAATGGTCTGTTTACCTCTCAAGTTTGGCTTTTCATTTGTTAGGGTCTTTCCTTGAGTGAGGAAAGATTGAAGGCACCAAGTCCATAGATACTGCTCCTATAAAATAAAAACGTTTGCTTTACAGACTGACTGTATGGTTTGTACAAAACATTAAGTAGAACAGTTACATTTGTTTATAACTATAAATATATCCGTGACAGACAATTAAATATAGACCAATGATTAGACTAAAGTATTCTAATCTAACAACATTTCTCACATTTCCGGGGACCCCCAGCCATTCAGCCAAACAATAGTTAGGATCCAAATGGACGTTTATGGGTATGGTACTGTAATTTTGAGAGGGTACAAACGAGGGGACCAAATAGGTTTGGTACCATTTATCCATTCTCATGAGTTAAATTAACATTGATTTTACAATATAGGCTACATTGGGGTCTGAGAGCTAGAAACATCATTAAATGGAGGTCCGATAATGAAAGTCAAATTGGGAGTCCTTGAAATTATAATGGTTGGGATTGTATTCGCAAAAATCTTCTCATAGTTATGGGGGTCCCTGCCTGGCATATCTTTTCAAATGGAGGTCTGTGGGCTAATAAGTGGCAATTTGGGGGTCCTTGACATGAACAAGTTTTAGAACCACTGGCTTAATTCATTTACCTGATATGAAATGGGCACTGCTTAGTCGTGCATTGTTGATGAGATCTTTCCATTTGGTTCTTCAGATGGCTTGCAGCCAAAGCCCTCTGAGTTTCCTATTGAATGCAGTGTTATTCATTGGTATCCGGTAAAAGGCATGATTTTGATTATGACTGTGTCAGTTCTGACAACCAACGTACTGCGCGACACAACTGATATCTCCCAAACACAGTCCAAACATGAGTCTATTGTTGTGAGCTGAGCTGCATGATTGTTGTGAGTCCCTCACTTCCGCACGGTTTACTGCTGCCGGAAACACCGGGGTGGGCGCCTATGGTGCGCACCCAGCAGATATGGGATTTATGGGTCTTTGAAGTGAGCCGGATTTCTGGGATCCGTTCCTTTCAAAAAGCCGTTCAAAAGACTAGCTGATTGTAGTTATACTAGTTACTTTGTAGATTTTGATTATAATTACAAATTCACTTCAACCCTATACATTTCAGCCATAGGCTATATAGGCTACATATCCGCCATTTGAAAATAGCCGATCTACAAGCTCACAATGTGTTGCATTTGAGATGCATTGTGAGCTTGTAGATTTGCTATTTTCAAATCATTTTTCTACATTAACAACTGTAAAATGGGACATTTTGCATAATTTGTATTTTAAGTGTATTTTGATACCAATACTTTACTTTTGCACTTTACTCAAGTACATTTTAATTCCAAACTTCTACTTGTGGCAGAGTATTTCCACGTTGCAGTACCAGTATTGAGTTGACACGTTTACATAAGTAAGGAATGTTTTGTACAGTACTTATTCCACAATTGTTAATTTACTAAATGAACGGCTCCCTACTGTGAACCGGATCCCATCGTTCATTTCAAAGAGGCGTTCAAAAGAATCGATTCGTTCGCGAACGTCCCACCTCCAGCGCGCATCCACACTGTTTTTATACAGATAATTCCTCAAAACAACAATAAACCATGGTTTTAGTATTATAACATAGGAACATTGGTATGTTAAAACACAATGGGTGGCGAGGATTATAGTTGCAATGGAAACCCGTAATTTTAGGTTGTTTGGTAAAGTAATCCAAGTAAATGTAATCCGAGTATGTCATGTTATTTCCACGATATAATTTTCTTTCATAGAATTTAGACAATTGCGTGCCTTATAGCTTTTGTACGGCAGGTAGAGAAGGCCGCGTTTTAAACATGAAGGTGATTTAAAGGTTAGATTATACTATAATTTTGCGAATGTCTGTCTGTCTGTCTGTCTGTCTGTCTGTCCCAGCGTTTCTCCTCAGTGGCTGGAGCAATTGATCTGAAATCGCATCACCATTAGCATATGATCACACCTGACATATCTGTGAAGCCCGTTTGTCACTTTCACAAATCATATGCTGTATATTAGCATTTTTATGGTGTAACTACTATCTATTCTGCATCTAGCATGAGGCATATCTATTCTGCATCTAGCATGGGGCAACATGGGGTTTAAATAGCTCTGTGTGTGTGTGTGTGTGTGTGTGTGTGTGTGTGTGTGTGTGTGTGTGTGTGTGTGTGTGTGTGTGTGTGTGTGTGTGCGTGCGTGCGTGCGTGCGTGCGTGTGGGTGGGGGGGGGGGTGTTGGCTGGCCCTCTTTCAGATGTTGTCATGTAGATCGGTACACAGTATCTCTGTAGCCTTTAAACGAAACGGGTATTTCTTACATTGATGCTCCTACATATTATCATGCAAGCACCAAGTTACTTTCCATCCCTCATATACTGTGTGCACAGTGCACACCCCATAACCCACACACTGCACATCATTTCGGAGCTCATATCTTTGAACGGGTTTAACTTAAGGACTAGTATATATAAACTGTAACATCATGACTCTGTACTTTTTTCAATGCAAACTTCTATTAAAGTCTTTAATCAATCAATCATTCAATCAATCATGTATCAAATAAAAATTACCTTATGACCACAAATCCGCGAAATATAAAGATTTTCAAAAACATCCTTTTAGTTTTCCCCATGTTTTATTTTAGGCTTTGTTGATATCAATAAAACCTACATACCTACATTTCAAATTATTAATCCGTCCATCCCACAGACAGACATCATATTTATTCAAGTTTGTGCATCTGTTTGATATAAACGATCATAGTGTATCATAATCACATATTATGTATTAAGCATTAATCAGATGTTTCATTGGTTACAATAGTCTTCTTTTATATTGTCTAATTGTCTGAATAACTCCGAGATGGAAATTATTTAACATGCTGAAGTACACATCTGCATTCAAAAATCAAAATGTTAACCTGTTAATCAAAATGTTCAACCAGATGTTTCCTTACCATTGTGGTCCATTGAACACATTATCCTTCCTGTTCAGTAGCCTAGTTGACCCAGTCCGCTCCACAAGGGAACAGAATGTTATAGATCTCAAAGGACATTCTATAAAGTTTGTTCTGAACTTAGAGTAATTGTCTTATCTGTAATTTGCAAGTTATATAAGCAAATGTATATTAAGAAAAGACACAGGGTTATGTTTCCCCCAATAATGTGTATACTATTTTACTCCTCTGCACCTTTTTTGCACTACCTGCTAATATATTAAACTCTATGTATTTTTCTCGGCAATATCTCACATTATAACACAGTAAAGGTGGTGGTGTCCTAACCTGACATTGCCAGATGGTGGAAGCATTGCGTGTGCAATGCATACGCAATGCTGCAACCATGTGGTGGAGTCATGTTAGTCAATATCCCAATGAAAAATGATTGTTCAGCAGACATTGTGACAGCTAATATTGTGACAGATTTTACATCACCAGACAGGAGTGATGTAATTATGTTGTTTGCTTCACCATCTTCCACAAAGTACAGGGATTGAAGTCCATTCCATCCGGCAGGCAGTGATTGGTCACAAAGAACAATGTCAAATACAAGCTTTGATTGTTGCAAGGATCAAACTGATGTGTGGATAAATAAATTAAACACACATTGTTGATAGTCAATAAATACAGGCAGATAAACAACTTTATTGTGTTATTGCGACCGTAAGGTCGCAGTTTAGTATCAAAACCTCCACCGTCCGTCCGTCCGTCTGTCCGTCCGTCGGTCACACGTCACACGTCACACCTTTGCCCTGCTCATATCTCCGCATCAGTATGACATCACACTGCTGACATCAGTATGACATCGGCAGCCATAGTTACACCTGGAATGTTGAATCTCCATATATGGAGATAACCTACGCATCACACATTGTCTGACCTCACCAGCCCATACTTGGGCATGGACGACTTATATCTCCATATACGGAGATGGCCATATATGGAGATATGATGACATCACAGAGTCCACAGCTGATGATGTGGCGTGATGTCATACAATACACAAACAAGCCCTATATAAAGGGGCAATTCTCACCGAAGAAGAGAGTATTCCCCACTAGCTGAGTATCTTAAGATGGTTGGATGTGATGATAAGCTATAAGCTTAGTTGATCCTGGCGATAAGGTCTGAGTCGAGGAATGCTCTCTTCCCTGGTGAGAATTGCCCCTTTATATAGGGCTTGTTTGTGTATTGTATGACATCACGCCACATCATCAGCTGTGGACTCTGTGATATCTCCATATATGGCCATCTCCGTATATGGAGATATAAGTCGTCCATGCCCAAGTATGGGCTGGTGAGGTCAGACTTTGTGTGATGCGTAGGTTATCTCCATATATGGAGATTCAACATTCCAGGTGTAACTATGGCTGCCCATATGACGTGAGAGGTGGACGTTGTGATATTTGTGAGCTTATCTCCAGATTAGGGAGTCTTACTGGTATTAATATAGGGTATGTGTATGGGCTTGTCCATAAGCAGTTACATTTATTCCAAAGTTTAAGTTTAACTGGTTAAGCATAAGTGGTGAAGAACCATTCTGATTGTCGATAGTAAGTACCAAAACATAAGTGTTTTTCTTGTAAATGTTTGAGTACCAATTTTACTACCAGACATTCTTTTCAGGAAAATGCTTTATCGTGTGCAGTAGCTCAGAGTGGAACAGATGTTTCTAGATATCAAAATACATTTTTCTTAAAGCAACTATGTGAGTCTTATTCTTGTGACTTGATATTGTGTGAAGTTGTAAATATTTTGCATAGAGCAGAAGTCAGCATGTTTTTGAAATTAAGTACCTTGTTTCTATTTTGTAGATCAGGGGTACATAATTTGCATATAACTCAACATTTATTCAATTCAACTCAAAATATTTCGAAATGTTTGATGGCAACATAAAAATATCTAGACATGGCACATTGACTGACCATTTTCATAAGGTTGCTGAACCTTGTCAATATAGGGATATGCTTTCCCCACACTTGTATTCATTTCTGTCCAATTATGAGATTCAGCACCTTTTATTTTCCTGGGCTGAGAATAGATATAAAATACCCTGTATTGCACTTGGGAACGTTTCACCTTATAATACAAGTGGAGCCAAGGTTGAAACATGTCAAAGAGTTTAGTGGCTGTGTTGAAGCCATACCATTTGTATGCTGTATGATCGATACTGCTCAGCATGTCAGGCACATTATTGAATGGTGTCAAAATGACAATGCAAAACTATTGTTCAGGCTACTTTGTGACAAACTTTATCAGAGAGGTTGGATCCTTGTTGATTGCTTCACCATCTTGCACACAGTACATGGATTGAAGTCCATCCAGCAGGGATCCAGAGAGCATGGATTAGTCAGGACACCATCAATACAAGTTTTGACTCTTGCAAGGATCAAACAGTTATGTGGAACCATGTAAAAAACATTATAACACCAGATTGTAGAGGCAAGAATAATTGGATGTTAACAAACCTTTAAACTGAATGTTCATGGGCTTGTGTATGGAGGTGTATAATGGATTTATTCAAAAGAATCACTTTTTGTTCAAGTGGTGAATAACAATTCTGTTTGTCGATAGTAATTCAAAAACATAAAACACATCTGTATTCATAGTAAATGTCAGACTAAATAGATTACCAAACATATAAATTAACTTTCAAAACAGATTCACCTTTCAAACACATGGTAAAAAGAATAAGAGACACAAACACAGTAGCAGATATAGTTTAAAATGTTTATTAACAAACTGTTATTAATACCGTTACTTTATGCAACACCATAAATATCTGTGCTATTATAATCAATGGTTAGTGGTTATGATTTTACTTTATGCAACACCATAAATATCTGTGCTATTATAGTCAATGGTTAGTGGTTATGATTATATTTAACAATGTTATGGTTCAATTGTAAGATTTGTATGTTATGCTCAAGTTAACAGTTTTACTATTGACAGATATTTTACTATGGTTTATATTGATGTCAGATTGTTATTATTCGTACTATTATTGTCAAAACTAAAGTGGTGGAAAGTCTTACAAAATATGTAAGTGCTTGGCTTTAAACCTCAGCTATACTGGATATGTTCAAAAGTTTTTCTTTTTTATTTTATTTTACTTTTACTCCACTACATCTTATCAAACATTATATTTTACTTTACAAATGTTGATTACTGACATAATACATTAACCACTACATTTACAATTACATTTTGACTATTTGCTATTTACAAATTGTGATTATTAACATAATACATTAACCACTACATTTTAATTACATTTTGACTATTTGCTATTTGAAAATGGCTGATCGACAATACTTTTAACAGTTTTTCTACACATTTATGCAAGCTAAACATTTGTAGTAGTTACCAAAACTGCAAAAAATATATATTTTAACCCTTCATTACCTATTTTAGATTTTCCAGGGTGAAGCGAAAAACCCCTGCCTCCTAATTTCAGAGTGCAGGGGGAAAAATGGTTCACCGACCCCTCAACGGCGATCAAGCAAGCTCCTGAAAAATGTATTTAAATAATAACTAACATTCTGCAACTGATGAACAAATTTAGGTATTGTTTAGTTACTATTTTCTTTTCAAATATTAACACAAAACATTACTTCATTCCTAATTAAATGTTGACTATTTGAAATTAGCTGTTCTACAATCTCAGGAAACATTGCAAAGCTATGTGTTGTGAGCTGGTAGATCTGCCATTTAGCTGTTTGCATTTGAAACCTGTGAAGTGTTATATTTTGCATGTATATTTTAGACGTTTGCTATTTTCTGTACATTATGATGCCAATACTTTTGTATGTTTAATCAAATAAATTTGGAATACTGAACATTTACTTGTAGAAGACTATATCTATCTATCTACTTTTAAGGCAAACATTTGAGTACTTTTACCACCACTGTAAATATTTATTTCTAACTTTTGAGTAAATTTAAGATATTGAACTAGTAACTAACATTCTGTTATTGATTAACTAATTTAGTCTAAATAGGTGTTGCAGGCCTAAAAACAAACAGTGGGTTAAGAAATGATCAATATGCACATGCAAATATAAGATGGGTCATGAACAGGCAGTATAAAATCCAAAGTGGCATTTGGTTAGAGATAGTTAGTCCATGTTTTTGTTATCCAATTTAGGGATTAGCTCAATTCTATGTGAGCTTATATAAATTCAGTACCACATGTCCATGAGCCAGAGCAAAAATGTAATTAACAAAGAAATATTATTTTCAAAGAACATTCCTGAAAAGTAGAAAAGGGTTAAAGGCAGAACAATTCAAACATCTGTTAGCACTGTAGAATCACTCAACGGCATCTGAAAAACAGGGAAAAAAGTGTTAGTATTTTGTAAATATGCAGACGGTTCACAATCAACATGAAAGACAGAAATTGAAGAAACAACAAATGAAGAAACAGAAATTACCCCTGTAGAGCAGAAAAGTGTTAAAGACATAAGTGTATAACAAGTCCACAATAAGAAATGTACGCGCAACTCAAACATTTACTGATAAAGCACATGTAACGTTACAATGGTCAAAGTTGTACATTGATTAAACAAACATTACATAATGTAGATTAGTACACAACATTACAATGTCAAAGATGTACATTGATTAAACAAACATTACATAATGTAGATTAGTACACAACATTACAATGTCAAAGATGTACATTGATTAAACAAATATTACATAATGTAGATTAGTACACAACAATCACAGAAAGCAATGGGTTGGTTGGTTATTTGGTTGGTGTTTAGGTGAGTAGGTCAAATCAGATTTGAGTTTTGGGGAATCGATTTCCATTATTTGAGGGCTATGTGTCCCAGTAAGTGCTGCATCTTGTGCAGAAATGTATTACAGGGCTGATTTGACCTATGTGGCGCCACAGCCTGTTATGGCGTGATTATGAACAGAGCTCATTCTTTCTCATTAACATCTGTGACGTCCACTGTTGGGCAGCTTTATGTGTTATCGTTTGATGTCAAGTGTATTTAGTGGAGTGTATTTATATTGTGCACATTTAAAACCAACTCAAAGCGTTTCCATGAAACAAAATTCGCAATGAAGTAACTCTAACCCTAGCTATGAACATTTTACTGACATCAGAGGCCCGACACGATGCTTTTATTGTGAAGCCAAGCGTTCCTGAACTTCGTTACTCCTGGAGGTTTCTGCATCAGGAATGTAGCCGATCTGCAAGCCCGCGACGCGTTGAGCTTGTAGAAAAGTAGGTCTGCGTGCTGCCAGTGTTTGCAAGCACGTCCTGCAGTCTATGCACTAGTCATCTTCGGTGGACAATACGCAATACACAGGATTGTGATAGCTGTAGTATGTACGTAGCACTCCAGACTGTAGACATTGCTGTGGTCTTGAGATGTACATGTGATCCAACAGCGTGTTCTTTTCTGTGGTGGCCTCCTTGATGAGTTGTGCATATCCTCTGGACTCTAGAAGCCTTGTTATGGGCCCAGGAAAACCGTTCAGTAGGTCTTCGTTGAAGTCTCCACAGACTACGATGGGCTGGTGATCCATAACTTCCAAGGAGTCCAGAAGCGCCTTCAGGTTCTCCATAAATGGGTTACCATAATGTGGTGGTCTGTACACCGCAGCGATCAGAAGCTTGACAGGGGACTCGATCTTTACTGCCACAAACTCAAGGTTTGTCACATTGTGAAGGTAACGCTTTTCACTAGCCTGGAAATGGTCCCTCACATACACAGCGACGCCACCGCCGTTCTGTTCTGCACGTTCAGGTAGCTTTGCATATGACACGTGTCTGTTGCGGCTGAACATGGTGTAGCCGTCCAATTGCAGACTGTCAGCCACAAAGGAGCCAGTGAGATGAGTTTCTGTCAAGCACAGGACATCTGAAAGTGTCAGCTCGTGGTGTCGTTTGAGGTCCTGAATGTGAGCCGGTAAACTCTGAGTGTTGTGGTGGACAATCGTCAAAGTTTGGGCTTGGGCTGTCGTCTCTCGAAACTTCAACAGCGGCATGACACCGTCCAGAGACGCAGTCTTCATGGATTCCAGGGCAGCTGTGATTTTAGGATCAGCCCAGATTTTCTTCTCATCAAAGTCAATGATGTGCAATCCTTGCAGTGTCGTTGTCCTACTGAGGGCAACGTAGGACATGCCTTCTAAGAAGACCCCTTTCAAGGAAACCACTGCAGATTGTGTAGTCATCCCTTGGACTTTGTGAGCCGTGCAAGCATATGCCAGCTTGATGGGAAATTGCCTGCGAATCACTTTGTGGTTACTCAGGTTTTCCTCCATCCTCTCGACGTACACCTGTGTGGCGCCAGGCGTAGTTCTCCGGTACTTCAGTCCTGCTTCAGGCTTGTCTAGCACCAGCCAAAGCTTGGTTACTGTAGTTCCGTCCCTGTCGACCCGCATGTCAACACCATCAATCTTGCCAAATGTGCCGTTTACAAGGCCATCCTCCACGTCTATGTTCCTGGTGATCATGACAGGGGCGCCTTCTGCAATTTGCAAGTTGTCCTCAAGATCCTTGTACGGTTTACCTTTCTGGGGTTCTGAGCGGCGAGCCATGCGGTGACTAATTTCGTCTCTCTCGTAGTCTTCTGCGGGTATGTCAACGATGTCAGAGTGGAGCCGAGTCAAAGCGACCTTGTTGTGTTTGTCAACCTGATCGTTGGTTGCAAAGATGTGCAAAACATCCTTAGGACAATGTTGACTGTCAGTCAGTCTCTCACCAAGGAGTGCTCTGTCTGCATCGCTCAGTCGTTCTCTCTTGTTCTTGACTCTCAACCTATTCAGAAGTTGTGCATAGGGCACGTCATCCTTCTGTCGCATGATTTCTGTCAACGTGACCATCTCAAAGTGTTCACACAGAAGATCCGGTTTGCCTTCTTCTGACACGCAAAGTGGTTTCCCGCTTGCCGTTGGAGGGAGCTGGTAAAAGTCACCTACTGCAAGTACCGACATGCCACCGAATGGTTTCTTACTGCCTTTGATCTCTTGCAGTCTCCAGTGAACGTAGGTAAACAATTGCTTTGAAACCATCGAGATCTCATCGATGATGATGATTTCCGCATTTCCCAGCTTTGCTCTCACATCATCCAAACTGTTTCCCAGCCCTTTGTAGGGTGGGTTCAGGCTTCTGGGCAACTTTAACAGGGAGTGCAGTGTGTTCCCCCCGATGTTGTACGCTGCAGTTCCTGTGAATGCCGACAGCAGCACCATGGGCATGGATGCGTCTCTGTCTTCATAAAGTCTGGGGAGTCGACGGAGAATCCTTGTTGCCTCATGGAAGATGCACTTTATCAGGTGTGATTTGCCCGTGCCAGCACCTCCAGTGACAAAGAAAAGGAACGGTTCGGGGTTCTGCTCAAGTACGCTCTGTAAGCACCAGTCCCGTACAGAGTGAAACACTGAGGCTTGTTTCTGGTTTAGGTTTCGACACATTGCACGCAGAAAATCTAGGCTCAATTGTGGGGCCACTACACTATGTGCAGGAATTGTACCCACCTCACGAGTGCTGAACTCTGGCGCATTGTCTCGTTCTTCCTCTTCCAGCAGATCCTCGTCTTGTTCGGCAAGACATTCCATGCGATCTAGCTCGTTTTCTGGGGCAATGTTGGCCCACGCGTTTTCAGCGGGGCCATTTTTCCAGAACTCCTCCACGGCTTCTTCCACCGCTTGACTGTACTTTTCGAACCTCTTCCTGTTCTCAGCAACAATCATTTTCGCGGGATAAATCATGCCTGTTCCAGGCAATTCCACGCACGCAGACTCGTAGAATTCCTTGTACGTGGGGAACGCTTCTGTTTTGAGGGTCGATTGATAGCGATGAGGCAGGTAGACTTTAAGCAAGTTGCCATAGAATTTCTCTGGCTCCTTCTGTTCCGAGAATTTTGCATATCTGACAACTGCATCTTTGCCCTCGCGCTTCTTAATGGTTCCCATGTTGTCAGACAACTTCAAGCGACCTTCGCCTTTTGCTTGTTGGCCGTACACAACCCTGTACTTGGACGCAAAGTCTGCCAAACACATGTTGTCAAACTCGGGTGTTTTGGGCCTGGCGTTGTACTTGTCCAGATATCCCTTCATCCACACTTGGTCTGAGTCGTCTGGTTTGTTCCGCAGCGCGCTGAGGGGGAGACTCATCTTCATTGCATTGTCATCTGTCGGGAGGAAGATAACATCACGGGAGCATTTCTTCAACGGCATGCTGCAAGTCCTGGCCACTGCCTCCTGAGCGCTAACCTGCCTGTTTTTCACATAGGTGTGAACAAGTTGGTTCATCGCATCCCTCTCGGTGACCTGCGTCGGATCGATGCCAACCACTACCTGTTTGAGAAGTTCGCCCATCTCATGTTCTGCCTTTGAAATGTAGGAGAGCATGTATGTGATCGCAATATGGTGATCCAGAACAAACTGGATATCCATGTTAGCATTCCAGGCCTTCAGGAAAACTGGGTTGTAGTTGTTCACAAGGCAGTCCTTCACTCCGCGCTTCATGAGGAGGACGCGGTTCTTCCTCATGTCTTCAAGACAGCTGTCGTACTCTTCGCTGGTCATATTGCACTTTGCCAGCAAGTCCGACAGGTCTGTCACTCCTGACGCAGAGTCCATCAGCATGTCGAAAATTGGTTTGAGTTTCTCCATAGCAGCTTGTGCTCTTGCTGTCTGTTTTTTGCCAAGGCCTTCGGCACGCTTTGCCTTTGTTTTGGTTGCGCTTTGGTTTGCGCCTTCATCCATGTCTTTGTTTGCTTCACTTTCATCTTCTGTGCCACTGTCATTTGCAGTTGGATCAACCGCCTTTGGGTTTAGTATGCACGTTTTGTCCACTGGTGGCTTTGGAAATCCAAACCTGCATGTCTTCCTACCTTTCCTACAGGACTTTGTATGGTTTCGGCTGTGCATCTGAACCTGTAGGACAATTTGGTAAAGCACAGGATCTTCGTCTGGATCAGGCAGCTGGCACGAAATGTAGCGGTCTGCAAACTCGCAGATCTTCTCATCCGAGTCAACGCCAAGGACGGGGGCGCCGTCGATCCACATCAACGCGTGAAAATGTGGGCTTCCCCTGGCTTGGAACTCGATACGATGGAACCAGTCGATGACGCGTCCGAAAGGTAGAGCTTCTGAATGTACCAGTTTTTTGTAAGCGGATTTAACTCGCTTGTCAAACATTCGCATGGTTGTGACTGCGTTGCTTCTGAGAATGTCGCATTTCCCATTCCAGTCCAACTTTTCCCAATCCACAATCTGGCCTTGCTGTGCTTTTATTGCGATGATGACTTCTGGCCATCTGAACTCAGCAGCACTTGCGGTCACAAAGAAGGTTGGTGGTCCTAACTGACGGACCATGGCAAACAAGTCCAACATCGTCTTGTGCCAGTAAGCTGGAGTCCCTCGAATTGGTGACATGAATCGTGTTGCGTCTTTGCTTCTGACCAGTCTCTCGACTTCACGCTTGTCTTTCAACATCTTGTTGGTGATCCTGCGACCATCATTGGTTAAAGGTTTTCCCTTCTTTAACTGAAAGGAGATGCTGTTTTTTGCAATATGTGTCTCTGAGACAAAGTGTGCAAAGAAGCAAAAGCTTTGGTCTCTAGCGAAACGACCGTCAACATTGAAAAGTCTTGCGTTGAAGTAACGGCTCGGGGACAGACGGACCCTTCTCTTCACATCCAACGTGTTTGCTCCAGTTGGAAACAAAGTAGGGAAGGCCTGCGCTTCGAGGTTAGGGACAGTGCTGTAGCTGACAGGCCTGTTGCCTTCGGCGGGGGCAATGCTAAATATGCCATCACCATAGGTCATCATTTCTTGTGCTATGTCATCTGCCTCCAAGCAACTGTCTAGGCCATGTCCAGGTCTCAGCGCATCTTGCTCATCTTCAACACTGGGGGGATCTTGATCCACTGCCTGCGATGCGTCGAGAGCTTCAGCAGAATCCGCTACTTCCATCATTTCAGCCTCATCACAACTGTCCATGACTTCGTCGGCGGGCAGATTTTCAACCTGGCCCTCCACATTGTCGTCATCATCGATTGTGACCGCTGTGTAGCCTGGGTGAGTCACTTTGAGTGTCCTCGCGCCCCGTACAACCTTCCTCATATTAACAATGTGAGACAAATGATGGCCTTTGAACCGCAGACGTCGCTTTAGCTTCATTCGGTACAGTCCGGATGAGCCGAGCCTTCTCGGTAAGGCGTTTATTGTGGTTTGCACCCGTGATGGCACACACACCACAGCACCAAGTACAGCTCCCTGTTTGCCTTTAGGAAGTGTGAGAATCTTGGCAAACGGTATGGCCAAAGCTAAGAGTTGCCTTTCCAGCACATTCAGATCACTGAGTTCTGGGGGAATGGGTGCTAGCTCTAAATTGTTTGCGACAGCCAAGGCTGGCATTCTTCCAGCCCGTAGGGTGTCGTGACAATTCTTGCATATCCACTCGTGACGCCTTTCTTCGGGTACAGTGCAGGCTTGCGGGCCTCCACATTGATCGTCACACGAATGGACGTATTTGCCTGTCAAGCAGGCAGCAACCAGCTTTCGCTTCTGTGTGAACTTGGAACGACGGCAACGGTACACAGATTCCGAGAAAAGTGCCCGATGGCACGTTGTGCACACATAAGTAGGGCCATATTTGATGTCTTCCTGGAAATCTGCTATAGCGATTTCTTCCAGGCTACGCTGTTTCGCAGCTTCAGCTTTCATTGCTTCTTCAGAAGTAGCTTCAGCCTCCCTAGACGCTTTTTCAGCTTCCCTCTTCTTCTCATCATGTCTCAGTCTGAGCAGGACTTGACATAACGCCTTGTACCTGCGTTTTATTTTATACGCAGCGCGGATGTCACGGCGCAACTTAAAGTATTTGTCCGTTTCGCATTTGTGGGACATGTACAACCTCATATGTTGGGTGTGTTTTGCCCTGAACTCCGGGTCGTCTTGGAACCTCTTGTTGACATATGTCTTGTGCTTCTCTTTGAACACCAGGTGTTCTTGGAACCTCTTGTTGACATATGTCTTGTGCTTCTCTCTGAACACCAGGTCTTCTCGGAACCTCTTGTTGACATATGTCTTGTGCTTCTCTCTGAACACCAGGTCTTCACGGAACTTCTTGTTGACATATGTCGTGGCATATGTATTGTGCTTCTCTCTGAAAGAAACATCTTTGATATATCTTCTTCGGAAGTATGTGCTCTTTTGTCGTTTTTGCTTAGCCTTGAATTCTACATCGTAAATGCATCTCCTAGCCCTATACTTCTTCATGTATTCATTTTTCCTGGTCCTGAAATCTGTATTAATTTTGCTTCGTTTTGCCTCAGGAGTTTTCTGTGAAGTTTCCCTCCTCTTCTGTTTTCTTCGTCTCTCTTTAGTCAATTTGGATGATACAATGCCTGACTGCAAAGGAGACTTGGAGCTTGAATGTTTAGTGCTTGATGGTCCAGTGTCATTTTCATCCTCGCTATTCAATTTGGATGATAAAATGCCTGACTGCAAAGGAGACTTGGAGCTTGAATGTTTAGAGCACGATGGTCCAGTGTCACTTTCATCCTCGCTAGTCAGATGGGGTGACGGAGAATTTGTCTGTTCAAATGTTACAGGCATGAAATCGAACTGCATTCTGTCAATCGCTATGGAATGCAAGGATTGATTTAGCTCTTCAATCTTAGCAATCAGATCATCCAAGTGAGTGAAAGTCATCATGACACATTTTCCTCCTCTCCATCGAGGCAAAGGTAGGCCATCAGCACTTCTGGCATGGGAGTCAAACAGTCCATATCTTCCAGACCTGTCTCTAAAGACAGCAATGGTGTATGGTGATACTGTCAGCAGTGCATAATTGACATCTACCGACAGGCACTGAAGTCTATTCTGTAGATTCAGCCACCAATTGCGTCGGTGAGTTTCTCCGTCATCTCTCATGTAGCCCATCTCTACATTATATTTAGTCACGGAGTACTTCTTGCGTTGTGTTTGAACAGTCAGGGGTATTTCTTCCATACTCAAAAAGTTGGAGTTGAACAGTTTGTCTTTCTTTAGTTTTGTTATGGTCCTTTTGTACAGCCGGTCTCCCTTGTCCAATATCTTGTCGAGATCATTACGCTTAATGTCACGACCTTCATGTTGGTGTGCCAAAAATGTCAGGGCCATGCATGTGCACTGCTTATTCCTTGACATATTGGAAAAGGAAAGATCATTCTGGCTTTTGGATGCCCGCACAGATATCACAGAGGGTGCTGGGATGTCACTCTGTTGTACAGGGTCATCGTTGGAAAGGTCCATGGCTTCTACAACAGATATCAGCAAGGGTGCTGGGATGTCGGTCTGTTGTACAAGGTCATCTTTGGAAAGGTCCATGGCTTCCACAACAGATATCACCGAGGGTGCTGGGATGTCGGTCTGTTGTACAGGGTCATTGTTGGAAAGGTCCATGGCTTCCACACTGCTGTGCGGTTCCTCAACTTCACACTGTGCATGTTGTTGAGACGTTTGTGCCAAATTGTCCATGACCGGGCTAAATATTTGTTTCCCTTCATCAACTTCCATGCAGTTGTATTCTGGGGATTTTGAATGTTTGGTGGCCCATCTATTCTTTGCAGCAATAGATCTCTTCTTCCGCTGAGGCATGATGTCGCAATGCAATGTGATATCTAGCTATGAACTTGTTTACGATTTATTCCAAACCTATGCACGCGATTCCACGCGAATGTGCTGTAGAATTATGTATGGGACACTTCCGGAGAACACGTTGCGTCGCAGATGCAACCGTTGTGAGCTTGTAGATGTGGCAGTGGAACTGCTGCACACCTTCTGCGCAATGGGACGTTGGATATATAAACAATATAACTGACTTCACTCTAAACAAATCAACTTACCGTTAAATATGAAGACACTAATGGAGCTCTTCAGATCTGATGAACACTAGTACAAAATAAATAAATAAATAAACATACCTTGGCTTGCAGTAGTCGCAGACTGGGTAGTCGGTCAGTCAACCACCGCCGTGTCGACGAATAGAGCAGGATAAGTCCGCGCCAGTGCACCCACAGCTGAAAATAATTTTTAAAATACAGTATTTTAGACACATAAGTTAAACTGAAGACACATTATTGCTGCACATCAGGGTTTTCCAATGGCCAAATTATGTGAAGAATATCAAGCCTCAACATTGCACAACCTGTGAACAGATTGGGGCTTGGGGCCAACGTTCCTGCTACTGCAATGACAGATGTGCAGATACTAGTGTTGTTACGTCTTAGTTAGAACAAAATCTGTTGGGTAATACAAGCAAAAATGTTTTGCAGAGATCCGTCTTAGGGATGGCCAACCAGTAACCACCATCAGCTAATGATATATATTTATGGGTCAATTTAGAACCCCTAAAAACTTAGGTGAGGATTTTGCAAGGTATTTTTAGAATCTACGTCAGTCCTAAATGGGTGAAGCAACATACGATATACTGTTATGTTTTTGTAATTGCTCCTTAAACACTGAGAATAGATGGACCCCAAGACAATGTCCATTTGACAACATTAATACAGGGATTGACGCCAACAATTGCCGACTGCCCAGGGTAGGTAAATAAAATGGTCGGGCAGTTGAAGTTTGCTACCAGGTTGTCCGACCGGGTAGGTGCCCATTTTGACATAATCTCAATCTCAACATAATGTGAGATTGTTTCTTTCGCCTACTTGTTATTCTTATTCTGTATATTTTTAATCTAATAAATCATTAAAACCGCTGTGTTGAAAGCCTTGAGGTTTGAGAAATAATAGTCACCTATTGGCTGAGCGAGTGTTTTACTGTGCATTCTGATTGGACTAGACACTCAGTAGTATATCCGGGAGGAAATGTATGAGCAGACTTAAACATTCGTAATGCGTCATGGATAGACTTGTTGTGAGCTTGAAGATCTGCTATTTTTGAGGCAACACCACACTCAGTAGTATATCCGGGAGGAAATGTATGAGCAGACTTAAACATTCGTAATGCGTCATGGATAGACGTGTTGTGAGCTTGTAGATCTGCTATTTTTGAGGCAACACCGTTTTATGGCTGAACTGAGCATATCATTATGTTGGTTGAAGTAGAGTCCGAGTGAACCTTGTATCTTTCCATAAGCGAGTCAACTCAATAATTTAGTTCATTTAACTTCCTTGCATCCTTTATTCGTTAAAAAGCAGTGTTGTATTGGTGATTGTTTGGGGGTCGTTATGTTAATGTTTGACACGCATCTCGCTAAAACTGGAGTTAGCAGACCATTATGCACTGAGACTCATTCCAATGTTAATGCAGGCTGGTGTGAAGTGACTCGACCCCAATACAACTACAGGCTAAGATGCGTTATGATTACATGTTATAATGTAAAAGGCTTCATCAGATTATCTCTAAACATGTGGCATAACTAGCGACCATATAATGCTGAATGCTTGTACATTTATTGGATAAGCATATTAAAGACAAAGTTGAATTGTGAAGCATGACATCACCGCAAGAGCTTCTGTCCAGAATGTCCTTCTAAACTGTGGATGTAAAACTGTTGTAAAACCCGCGGCTGCTACCCTGGACCCAATCTAAGTTGTTAAACTACAGTAATAAACCCAGCAATAGTAAGTAAAGTATTTACACACTGTTGTGACACACACACACACACGCACACGCACACACACACACACACACACACACACACACACCCCAGTGTGAAGGAATGGTGCCCTCTGCTGGACAAAATATGTCATTGCCACTTCCATTCACCAGTCCACAGAGGCCAGGTTTTTATTTATTTATTTTTATATTGGAGGGAAATTTCACCGATACCGATATAAACCGATATGCCCAAATAAGGCCATATCGGTCGCTCACTAATTCATACTACAGGTCAAATGTCGGAAATAACAGATCTACAAGCTCAAAAAGCATTGCATTAGCCCAGAATTGTCAGACAACATTTCCATGATAAATTAAAGGGAAACCATGCTCTACATAGTAAAACACAGGCCACATGTACAAAATAGCAGATCTACAAGCTCAAAAAGCATTGCATTAGCCCAGAGTTGGCAGCCAACCTTTCCATGGTAAATTATACGCCCATACAGTATATAGGCATATATGGAGATCAGGTTATAAATCGACATCAAAATCAGCAGTGGCCAATAGATATGGACATGCCAAAAGATGGCCATATAATAAAAGGAACATGGATGGGTACAACAGGTAATTTAACAAAGCCCCTGACATTATGACTCAGACATATGGGTTGGATTGGCTGTGAGACGTGTGAAACAAACCTCTAGTACATGAAGTTAGTCCTCTGCATCTACATATCCTAGCTGGCGGACTGCACTCTGGGAGCAGTTCAAGTTGGCCAACCGGTAACCACTATCAGCTTATGGTGATATACATGTATGATTCAATTTAGATCCCCTGAAAACTCAAGTCGGGATTTACAAGGCAATTTTAGAATCAACCTTAAGCCTAAATGGGTGAAGTGACATAGAATATACTGTATGTATTGGTAATGGCTGCTTAAACATTGACACCGAAATGGACCACGAGACAATTTCCATTTGCCACATTTACATAGTTACTGTACATCTGAAATTGGTTATTTTGAACCAGAATATTCTGGGCCATGGCTTTTGGCCTGGCAGAGACAACCATTTGCTAGTGTGTGTGTGTGTGTGTGTGTGTGTGTGTGTGTGTGCAGTAATAGTGCAACTCATACCACCGCTCAGTTCACACGGGTGTGATTTTTTTATTAAGAACAACTTAATGACTCGCTGTCGAAAAAAGAAAACCAAGGCAAATAGGCAGATCTGCAAGCTCACAACGAGGCTTTCAAATTTCCATCTGCTTTAACCCCATGACAGTATGACAGCGCTAGTACAGGGTCTTCAACGTTTTCAGGCCAGGGACCCCTTAGCTGAGAGAGAGATGAAGCAAGTACCACAACTACATATTGTATAAAATTGTGTTGCAGAATAAAACTGTTCACAGATTTCTTAGACAGCTTACACTTGTTTGACAGCACTGTCATCCTATTGTATATTTTCAGGCATTTAACCAATTGAACCATCAAATACTTTAATCTGCTCTTTTTTCCCACTACAAACCTTGCCAAAAATAGCCGATCTACAAGCGTATAACGCCTCGCGCTGCGAGGCTTTGTAAGCTTGTAGATCGGCTATTTTTGGCTAATGTTGTACTTGAATAGGGATGCTAGGGGGTTCAAGTGGTTAACGCAAAACACATGATCCTATCACACAAAGATTTGGTGGCCCCCTGTAGTAACTCTGAGGACCCCCTAGGGTTCCCAGGCCTCCTGTTGAAGACTCCTGCTCTAGTACATGAAATCAGTTCTCTGCTTTACGGTTAATAGTGTGGTGGTCAGCAGCAATGACTGCCTGTCTACAATTCTTGCTGCCTAAGCTGAGCATTTTTTTTATTAAGAACAACTTAATGACTCGCTGTCGAAAAAAGAAAACCAAGGCAAATAGGCAGATCTGCAAGCTCACAACGAGGCTTTCAAATTTCCATCTGCTTTAACCCCATGACAGTATGACAGCGCTAGTACAGGGTCCTCAACGTTTTCAGGCCAGGGACCCCTTAGCTGAGAGAGATGAAGCAAGTACCACAACTACATATTGTATAAAATTGTGTTGCAGAATAAAACTGTTCACAGATTTCTTAGACAGCTTAGACTTGTTTGACAGCACTGTCATCCTATTGTATATTTTCAGGCATTTAACCACTTGAACCGTCAAATACTTTAATCTGCTCTTTTTTCCCACTACAAACCTTGCCAAAAATAGCCAATCTACAAGCGTATAACGCCTCGCGCTGCGAGGCTTTGTAAGCTTGTAGATCGGCTATTTTTGGCTAATGTTGTACTTGAATAGGGATGCTAGGGGGTTCAAGTGGTTAAAGGAGCATGAAACACAAAATCACCTTTTCTATAAATATATATTATATAAATGAGTCACTTGTGATAGGGAGCAGTGATATGGTTCAATTTGCCCATAGGCTTGGGGATTCAGAGCTTTCTGCTGTCTCTGTAGCTATTTCTGTGTACTTCCAGTTTCTAGGTCCAAAAGAAATCTTTCGCGCCACTCATTAAATATTAGCTATCAATGTTCTGTGGTGTAACGTGACGTAGGCATATCTAATTAATATTAACGTTTGTTTTACAGAGTCGTATCAAGGGGGGGCGTGGTTTCACTGTATGCTTGTTTGCCAGAGAGAAGAGCAGGCTCTCTCAACGGACAGTTACACTGTGTGGTGCCTGTGTTATTTTCTGTGTAGTGTAGCCTGTGTGTGTGTGTGTGTGTGTGTGTGTGTGTGTGTTTGCGTGCATGTCGTGACAGTGCACGCACACACACAACGTCCACACACGGAAAACAGCAGATCTACAAGCTCACAACGCGTCGCGAAAGCGACGCGCTGTGAGCTTGTATATCGGCTATGTATGTAGCCTAGCTAATAAATAGCCGTAGAGCCGAAACCAACGTGTTTACATGGTTGAGAAGCTATTGCTGCTATGGCTGTTAGCTAGGCTACATAGCTACATAGCTAATATACAAGCTCACAACGAGCTTGTAGATCTGCTAGTTTTCGTGTGTGGACGATGTGTGTGTGCGCGCACTGTCACAACACACACACACACACACACACACACACAGTCACTCACACACACACACACACACACACACACACACTACACAGCAAATAGCTATAGTGATAGCCTAGTAGCGTCCATTCTTCACTGGTTCCGTGGTCCATAGCTGGATAAAAGCTCAGACAGCTTGTTTGTAAAATACCTGCACATTTAAATTAGTTATGTAACCTGGAGTTGCCGAATCTTTATACTTTTTACACCTCCAATGGCTGGTTTTAAAAAATGTTTCCGAAATGGAACAGCAACTGCCCAGTGCCCACTGCTGACAGCTTCGCTCTGTCTCTCTCTGATTCTGATAGAAGACGCATTACTCCGCCCCTCGCCCCCACAACGGCAGATAACCACGCCTACATTTTAGAAATCTTTTCATATCTCAAGTCTGATAAAACAAATAAAGAGGCGGGGTTTCTGACCCCTTTAACGCAAAACACATGATCCTATCACACAAAGATTTGGTGGCCCCCTGTAGTAACTCTGAGGACCCCCTAGGGGTCCCAGGCCTCCTGTTGAAGACTCCTGATCTAGTACATGAAATCAGTTCTCTGCTTTACGGTTAATAGTGTGGGGGTCAGCAGCAATGACTGCCTGTCTACAATTCTTGCTGCCTAAGCTGAGCATTTTTTTATTAAGAACAACTTAATGACTCGCTGTCGAAAAAAGAAAACCAAGGCAAATAGGCAGATCTGCAAGCTCACAACGAGGCTTTCAAATTTCCATCTGCTTTGACAACAATGAACAGTAGTTTTAACTGTAAAGTGATTGAGCATGCTGGCTCACGTCACTGCTGTATTTGAGCCATGTTCCACAAAGACTCTAAACAACTGTGTCGTCTCTACTTCCTTTTTATATGCTCCTAGACCAGATGCCTGAAGAAGGACCGAAACGTTGCCTTCCAAATAAAAGTAGTTTTTTTGGCAAGTGGAAGATGGTGTTCGGGTCCTAGATATCTTGTGCATGTTTGAAAATATGCTCCCAGAGCGAAATACGTCTACGTTCAGTTTTGTGTCTGTCTAACTGTTGTTCTAACAACAGCCGTTTGTCATTCTAGTGTTGTATTGAACATAAGACTATACTCACTCTTGTGCCTCAATAGATGGACCCCAAGATAATTTCCATTTGCCATATGACATAGTTAAGATTTGAAATGGTCAAGTTTGAACATGTGTGAAATTGGTTATTTTATCATACCTTGCAGAAGTCAGGTAACCCTCTGGTCAGGAGTCAACCAATGGAACAGGATCGGTCACCCACAGCTGAAAAATGATTTAGAAAACACTGTATTTTAGACACATCAAATTTAAACCAAAGACACTTTGATGTACATACTAACATACACTGTTAGTACCATTAACCAAGAGGTTGTTCTTCTGCCTCGTGGGATTGTGCATGTTTGCACAAGATCAGTAGGAGTTATGTCAAAAGAAGTGATATGAAGAAACCAGCCTTCTGGTGGTGCTCTAAGGCAGTGGTTCTCAACCTTTTCAGGCCGTGACCCCCAAAATAATCATAATTAACTGGGGACCCCCCACCCTGACAAGCACTTTGTATAACACGGTTATATTGTGAAATCATATTTAAACTGGGGACCCCCCACCCTGACAAGCACTTTGTATATTGTGAAAATAGCCGATCTACATGCTGTGAGCATGTAGATCAGCTATTTTCACAATTTCTGTCTCTAATATTTGACAATTTGGCCAACGTTTAATTTGACATTTTAGGAGTATTAAAAAGTCATTAAATTGTCACTTTAGAAATGTGCAGATACCCTCTATTCCCTTAAACTTTGGTTTGTTTACTGTTGAGTGAGAAAACAATGCTGCACATTCAGTTAATCATCTAGAGACCCCCCAAAATAATTTGGGGATCCCCCTGGGGGTCCCGACACACAGGTTGAGAACCACGGGCCTATGTGAAACATTTGGGGCAGTGGGAAACAGTCATGTATCATGTTGTGGTTCTGTTATGGCATCTATGGAGTGTGTGCACGGTTTCATGTTGATCGGTACCAGAGATTAGCAGTCCACAGACACATGGATGGACAGGGTGCAAAAAATATTCTCTGCCATGCCTTTGGCCTGGCAGAGACAACATTTGCTCAAATATTTGATTGTGACAGTCAGTTAAAACAGTAAGCTAATGCAAATGGATTTGCCAGTGGTACAACTTTACAAACTTTGTTTGTAAGGGCCTTTGCACACAGGAGCATAGCATTTTTTTCCGTTAGCCAATGAGTTTTTACCGCAATGCAGATTTATGACAGCAGCCAGTTGTTGTCTACATAAAAGCTCAATTCGTACAGTGGTTCGCATTTTCAAAATAGCAGATCTACAAGCTCAAAATGCCTTGTATGAACCTGGAGTTGTCAGCGCGGCGTTGTGTGCTTGTAGATCGGCTGTTTTCACTAGTTTTGTGCGACAGAGGTTACTGCCTGCAGTAATGATATTTTAGTGATTATGTGGTGAGGAAAACGTTGAGATAATAGCCATTTTGGTTAGAACTATATGAAAATAACTTTGTACTAAATATTTTAAGTGTCCAAATATTATCAAATGATCTCGCGGCACCCCTGGACTGCCGTTGCGGTGCCCCGTCACCCACTTTGAAAACCCCTGCTCTACACACTAAAATCCACTGTTGTGCATGCTGGGATGCTGACAGAACCCTCGCTAAAAACCCCAGGACAAAAATCCACTCGTCCTAGACAGTTTGCCTTCCTGGCCCCCAAACTGTGGAATAAACTCCCTGTCGCACTTACAACAACAGTCTCACTTCCTAGCTTCCACCGTGGACTGAAGACACACCTCTTCAGACTCCACCTAAATCCCATAGCACTACTGTAACACTCCCCTTCCCTCAATGACCAATGACTATACATGAAGCTAGATAGCATTTATTTTAGGTTTTTCAAGTTTTTAATTTAATTAGATGCGTGGTCTAACTATGTTATTGTTTTTTAGCATGTATTATATTGCTGTATTGTTGTTAATGTACTGACATATTATCTTGTACTTATTATAGTGATGTGTATTACCTGCATATTGTAAGTCGCTTTGGTTTAAAAGGGTCTGCTAAATGCCTAAACTGTAAAGCGTAAACTAAACTGTGCATGCACATTTCTCATGGATGAGTTGATCTGCAGAGACAGGGACATCGCGGTTACATCTGAAACAGTTTGATTTGCATCAGGTTGGTCCAGTTAAACACACCTTGCAGTGTCCGTCTGGGATGGTCCACCCGTCAACAACAGCTGTGTCCAGTAGTCCACCAAAAGAACAGAACACCGGTCACAGCTGAAAATAATTTCAAACATACTGATTGTTAGAAACAAAGTTAAACTATAGATACTTATGTTATTGATTTACATACTGACATTTATTGTATTGGAAAGTTTCTCAGTCACATTTGAAATTAAATTTGGGCATTTAGCAGATATAATTGACAGAAATGTACAATAAACAAGGTAATGACATACTGTTTATAGAATGCTGAGACAGCCTAGTGCATCAAGAAACTACCATGATCTCAAACTACCTAGCATCAGTCTAAACCAGGGGTCTTCAACGTTTTCAGGCCAAGGACCCCTTAGTTGAGAGAGAGATGAAGCAGGGACCCCCACAACCTTATCATAGATTCCATATAGCTGATCTACAAGCTCACAACAAACCAGGGGTCTTCAACGTTTTCAGGCCAAGGACCCCTTAGTTGAGAGAGAGATGAAGCAGGGACCCCCACAACCTTATCATAGATTCCATATAGCTGATCTACAAGCTCACAACAAACCAGGGGTCTTCAACGTTTTCAGGCCAAGGACCCCTTAGTTGAGAGAGAGATGAAGCAGGGACCCCCACAACCTTATCATAGATTCCATATAGCTGATCTACAAGCTCACAACAAACCAGGGGTCTTCAACATTTTCAGGCCAAGGACCCCTTAGTTGAGAGAGAGATGAAGCAGGGACCCCCACAACCTTATCATAGATTCCATATAGCTGATCTACAAGCTCACAACAAACCAGGGGTCTTCAACATTTTCAGGCCAAGGACCCCTTAGTTGAGAGAGAGATGAAGCAGGGACCCCCACAACCTTATCATAGATTCCATATAGCTGATCTACAAGCTCACAATTGTGGAGCTTGTAGATCTGCTATTTTTTGGCTAAAGTTCTCAGAATATGGACATTAGGGTTCAAGTGGTTAATATAAAAAGGAGAAAAAAAAAGATTCTATCACACAAAGATTTGGAGGACCCCCTGTAGTAACTCTGAGGACCCCCTAGGGGTCCCGTGCCATGGCACCACAAATATTCTTCAAATATTTGTACTGTACATGCCATTTAAAAATGTGTATAATGCATTGTGCTGCAGTGTGCCCATAAGACATTAAGTGGTTAAATCACGCACGCACACGCACACGCACGCACACACACACACACACACACACACACACACACACACACACACACACACACACACACACACACACACACACACACACACACACAGAAGAACAGCGCTTTCCATAATGGCCATGGGCGAGAACGTGCATACACAGGGATATATGCCAGCACGTGGTTTGTGTTTGCATTGTCAAATTATTTTAATTTGAAAATTGAACGGGATGTTCAATGTTAAGCCAACTAACCAGCGTGCAGTGTTAAATGGTCGTGTTAAGTTATACGGGTTTGTTCTGGGCGGAAACGGTGCTGTCTTTCACAATAAAACAACAGCAGTTTGCTCATAGCCGTCAACTTGCAAAAGTACTTTTTCAGCCGTTTTAACGGCAAACGCCCGGGGCAGGACTCAACTTTATAACGAACTAGAAAGCTAACCTAACGTTAGCTTCATTTAGACGACGGCAAAGGCATTAGCGCTGCTTTCGAGTTAGTTTATACAACTTGGCCGTTTGCTATCAAGCTAACGTTAGCTTAAACACGACGCAGAACAAAAAGAAATGATCATGTTAAAGAAAGTTAATTACCTCAGTGTTGTAGGGTCCTGCGGGGAAAAGGAAAGATGTAACAATATCCAAGTAAATCAAATGGAATCGCTGGAAAATAGTAGCAAAAGCTCTCTGTGTAGTGTCTGTCTCGTAGTCAACACCAAACAAACAGCACGACAGCGTAAAGCAGTCTGAGGGGGCGTGTCCTCAGAAGCTTCTAGAATCAGCCAAAGAACCCTGGAATTCCGGTCTGTGATTGGCTTGAGCCAATGACGTAGAAGGAAGTGTATCTACCAAAAATAGTGCATTGTGAGCTTGTAGTCCCGTCTCAAGGTTTATTGCGATTTTATGATTTATTTTGGGAGTATACAGGAAAGTGTTATTTTTTTTTACTTTTACTGTCCTGTTTAAAAATTAATGAATAAACAGTAGCATAACCAATGTTACTCTTCTGGATAGATTAGATATAGATTTTAACATTGAATTATCAATAAATATCCATTAAATAATAAAGAAGATCATTTTTATCCATTAAATAATAAAAAGATCACTTTTATTCATTAAATAATAAAAAGATCGCTTTGTAAAATACAATTTATTTATTATTCAAAATTAAGAAATACATTGTAACATTTAATTAACAATAAATATCCATTAAATAAAAAAGAAATATCACTTCATAAAATACAAATTATTTATTATTAAAAAATAAGTCACAGACCTTTCATGTTTTGTATGACCCGCCCAGTAATCGTGGATTGATTGATTGATTGATTGATTGATTGATTGATTGATTGATTGATTGATTGATTGAAGACTTTATTAGACGTTTGCATGTAGGAAAAGGTACAGTTTCATGATGGTACAGTTCACTGGTACAAGGTCTCTCTTCTCAGTTGTCAACTTGTAGATCAGGGGTCCTCAACAGGGTGTCTTCAGAGTTACTACAGGCCGGGGCCATCCAAATCTATATTTATATATATATATAACCCTAACCCTATATATATATATATATATATATATATATAAATATAAATATAAATATATATATATATATATATATCCGGTCTGTGATTGGCTTGAGCCGATGACGTAGAAGCAAAGATTAGATGTTTATCTATTCTGCATCTAGCTTAAGGCCACAGACCTGTTGGGAAACTGTTTGTCTATTCTGCATCTAGCTTAAGGCCACAGACCTGTTGGGAAACTGTTTGTCTATTCTGCATCTAGCTTAAGGCCACAGACCTGTTGGGAAACTGTTTGTCTATTCTGCATCTAGCTTAAGGCCACAGACCTGTTGGGAAACTGTTTGTCTATTCTGCATCTAGCTTAAGGCCACAGACCTGTTGGGAAACGAGTTTGGGTTTATCTATTCTGCATCTAGCTTAAGGCCACAGACCTGTTGGGAAACTGTTTGTCTATTCTGCATCTAGCTTAAGGCCACAGACGAGTTTGGGTTTATCTATTCTGCATCTAGCTTAAGGCCACAGACCTGTTGGGAAACTGTTTGTCTATTCTGCATCTAGCTTAAGGCCACAGACCTGTTGGGAAACGAGTATATATATATATATATATATATATATATATATATATATACAGTACAGTTGACTGGTACAAGGTTAACTAAAAGGAGATCCTAGTAAGCTTTTAGGCATATTTACACAACCTCTATGTATCTCATATAATATTGAATGACAAACGGATAGAACACAGTAGTCTACTATGCAGCGTTCTTGATGTAAGGATGTGGTTTCTTGTTTTAGAGAAATATAATATTGAATGACAAACGGATAGAACACAGTAGTCTACTATGCAGCGTTCTTGATGTAAGGATGTGGTTTCTTGTTTTAGAGAAATAGGCTCCTCCCACGAGTTTCGCAAGACGAGTATGTTGTCGCGTCGCTCCCGAGATCGTTTGTGATTCGTTTTGAGAGGGTCGTTCCCCCTGAAAAAGGCGTTTTGGCCTGAAACGGTTACGTTTTGTGCGTTTGTGGCGCCCCCTAAGGGTCGAAGTGGAAATGCTTTTGGGGATTTGTTGAGTATATCACCTGCGAATTGTGGTTAAAATTTGGTGTTGACCGGATGTTTCATTTGTGATTTATGGCTATTTATTACGAAACGGGCCCCTCTCGCTAAGTTTGGAAGCCTGTTACGGACGAACGGTTTGGACTATCAAAATATCGCTTGAGTATGTTTATCGCATGGGTCCATAGATCATGTGTACCGATTTTTGTGACATTTGGAGAAAATATGTAGGAAAAGGAGCGAAAAGTGTGTTTTGAAGAAAATTCAAAATGGCGGAAAATCTATCCTGACGCAAATGGGCGTGGCCTATATGAGGAGATGCGTCATGACCCAAGGAATCCAGGGGAAAAGGAATTTTAATTTTCCGACCTACGGTTCAAGAGTTACGGGCCAAAACGTAAAGTGGGCTGTTATAGCGCCACCATGAGGCCAACTGACGATATAATTTTTTATTTAATCCTTGATATCATTATAAATCTCCTCTCCAAGTTTTGAAACTGTAGCCCCTATGGTTTACGAGAAAGTAAATAATTGAATGTGAGTTTTTGCGATCCCCATTATAAGTCAATGGGGAAAATTAATTCACTAATAAATTAATATCAATTAAACGATACAACTTTTCTCTTAGAAAAGTAATAGCTCACGATTCCCGATGAAGCCGGTCGATTTGACATATGGCGCGAGTGTGTGGTGCAAAAACTGTGGGCGGAGATTCGCGCCAAACTTTTGGTTACACTAGTCAAGAATAATAATAAAGTTACCCTAGAACTATAGTGTGTTGCCCTGTTAGGGCAACCACACTAACTAGAAAATGTGCAATTTGGGAAATTGCGAGTGTGGTTGCTCGCCCTGCCCCCCTCCCACGAGTTTTGCAAGACGATTATGTTGTCACGTCGCTCCCGAGATCGTTTGTGTTTCGTTTTGAGAGGGTTGTTCCACCTGAAAAACGCGTTTTGGCCTGAAACGGTTACGTTTTGTGCGTTTGTGGCGCCCCCTAAGGGTCGAAGTGGAAATGCTTTTGGGGATTTGTTGAATATCCCACCCGCAACTTGTGGTTAAAATTTGGTGTTGACTGGATGTTTCGTTTATGATTTATGGCTATTTTTGGAAAAACGGGCCCCTCTTGCTAACTTCGGAAGCGTGTTCCGGACGAACGGTATGGACTATCGAAATATCGCTTGGTTATGTTTATCGCGTGGGTTCAGAGATCTTGTGTACCGATTTTTGTGACGTTTGGAGAAAATATGTGGGAAAAGAGGCAAAAAGTGTGTTTTGAAGAAAATTCAAAATGGCGGAAAATCTATCCTGACGCAAATGGGCGTGACCTATATGGGGAGATGCGTCATGACCCAAGGAATCCAGGGAAAAAATAATTTTAATTTTCCGACCTACGGTTCAAGAGTTATAGGGCAAAACGTAAAGTGGGGTGTTATAGCGCCACCATGTGGCCGAATGATGTAATTATTTTTTAATTAATTCTTAAAATTATTATGAATCTCCTCTCCAAGTTTTGAAACTTTAGACCATATGGTTTAAGAGAGAGAAAATAATTGAATGTGAGTTTTTGCTATTCCCATTATAAGTCAATGGGGGAAATTAATTCACTAATAAATTCATATCAATTAAACGATACAACTTTTCTCTTATCGCAATAATAGCACTCGATTCCCGATGAAGCCGGTCGTTTTGACATATGGCGCGAGTGTGTGGTGCAAAAACTGTGGGCCGTGAAACGCGCCGAAAAAAGGTTTATCTAGAATAAATAAAAAAAATAAAGTTTCCCTAGAACTATAGTGTGTTGCCCTGTAAGGGCAACCACACTAACTAGAAAAATATTGTTCCTTCGAAACAATTGTGGGCTCGCTTCAAGCCGGGAAAACAATGGCTATAAAAGCACAAAATGTCAAGATCGCAGGCAGTGCTCTCTTTGACGTTACTGACGTTAAAGATTGGTCCATTTTGTTCCAAAAATGTGTTGTGCAAAAGTTGACCCGCTGGTGGCGCTATAACAGGCCAATGTGAGAAGGTTGGTATCTGTTCCTTGACCTATTGGGAATGTGCTTGCAAGATTTCACGCACATCCCAGGCTGTGTTCATGATTTGAGGTGTTTTTGGCTTTGGCCACTTTATCGCTGCTTGCAGCTATATTTATTATTATTATTTTATAATTCTTTTGTGTGCACTTCATAGGCATGTTAGATAAAGGTCCTTAGATTGCGTGTAGAATGTTTCATGCAAATTGCAAAAAAAATCCTAGAATAAAAACGGGTTTAAGCGTTTTACAAACTGCTCAAAATTATATAGTGCCCCCCTTTGGCCATTTGGGGTAAGATTGGTTTCAGTGATATTTGAACTAACCCTCTACACTATTTTGTCATGAAAATGTGACTTTGCATGTATGTTTTAGAGGCAGAAGAATAATTTGCATAAAAATGCAATATTGTTTGAATTATTTAAAAAAGCATGTTTCAATGTTAAAGAAATCCGATCTGACAGATCTTTAGATATCGGTCCAAAGTTCACGTAAAAAAAGTTTTGTGCACGTGATGCGAAAATTCCAGAATAAAAGCGGGTTTACGCGTTTTACAAACTGCTCAAAATGGCGGATAATTGAAGGGCGGAGCTTACTTAACAACGACACAGATGTCTTCCGCTTGAGTCAAAGCACGCGTGTAACAAGTTGCGTGTCTTCAAACGAAACGAGTCATGACTTATGCCCGTTTGAAGTTTGAATTTTCAAACGCTTCGTATAGCGCCCCCCTTTGGCCGATTGGAATGAAATCGGTTTCAGTGATACTTTGACTAACCCTCCACATCTTTGCCAAATGCCATGAACGTGTAACTTTGCATGTATGATTTAGAGGGCGAAGAATAATTTGCATAAAACCGCAATATTGATTGAATTATTAAAAAATTATATTTCACTTTAAAAGAAATCCGTGAAGACAGTTTGACCGTATTGGTCCAAAGTTCATGTGAAAAAAGTTTCATGCGCGTATCGCAAAAATCCCAGGAGGAGATAGATTTTTACTGTTTTTCATATAATTCCGAATTGTGGGAGACCTAAAGGTCAGAGGTCAAAAGTTAGAGGGTAAAAGTTGTTCGGCATGAGGAGATGCATAAGTGTATACAGGTTTCATGGCTGGACCTCAAACACAGCATGAGCTATACCTGTTCAAAGTTCGCACTTTCGAAGGCTTCCTACAGCGCCACCATTTGGCCGATTGCTATAATAAATAATAGCACACTTCGCCACTGTAAGCTGAACACATTGATGTTTTTATTTTCATTTTCTCACTAAGTATGTAGGAGTAGAAAGGAACCGAAGTTTTTTGATACTTGCACTGCTTAGTATAGAAATAAATAATGACAACTAGAAAAATATTGTTCCTTCGAAACAATTGTGGGCTCGCTTCAAGCCAGAAAACAATGGCTATAAAAGCACAAAATGTCAAGATCGCAGGCAGTGCTCTCTTTGACGTTACTGACGTCAAAGATTGGTCCATTTTGTTCCAAAAATGTGTTGTGCAAAAGTTGACCCGCTGGTGGCGCTATAACAGGCCAATGTGAGAAGGTTGGTATCTGTTCCTTGACCTATTGGGAAAGTGCTTGCAAGATTTCACGCACATCCCAGGCTGTGTTCATGATTTGAGGTGTTTTTGGCTTTGGACACTTTATCGCTGCTTGCAGCTATATTTATTATTATTATTTTATAATTTTTTTGTGTGCACTTCATAGGCATGTTAGATAAAGGTCCTTAGATTGCGTGTAGAATGTTTCATGCAAATTGCAAAAAAAATCCTAGAATAAAAACGGGTTTAAGCGTTTTACAAACTGCTCAAAATTATATAGCGCCCCCCTTTGGCCATTTGGGGTAAGATTGGTTTCAGTGATATTTGAACTAACCCTCTACACTATTTTGTCATGAAAATGTGACTTTGCATGTATGTTTTAGAGGCAGAAGAATAATTTGCATAAAAATGCAATATTGTTTCAATTATTTAAAAAAGCATGTTTCAATGTTAAAGAAATCCGATCTGACAGATCTTTAGATATCGGTCCAAAGTTCACGTAAAAAAAGTTTTGTGCACGTGACGCGAAAATTCCAGAATAAAAGCGGGTTCACGCGTTTTACAAACTGCTCAAAATGGCGGAAAATCAAAGGGCGGAGCTTACTTAACAACGACACAGATGTCTTCCGCTTGAGTCAAAGCACGCGTGTAACAAGTTGCATGTCTTCAAACGAAACGAGTCATGACTTATGCCCGTTTGAAGTTTGAATTTTCAGACGCTTCATATAGCGCCCCCCTTTGGCCGATTGGAATAAAATTGGTTTCAGTGATACTTTGACTAACCCTCCACATCTTTGCCAAATGCCATGAACGTGTAACTTTGCATGTATGATTTAGAGGCCGAAGAATAATTTGCATAAAACCGCAATATTGATTGAATTATTAAAAAATTATATTTCACTTTAAAAGAAATCCGTGAAGACAGTTTGACCGTATTGGTCCAAAGTTCATGTGAAAAAAGTTTCATGCGCGTATCGCAAAAATCCCAGGAGGAGATAGATTTTTACTGTTTTTCATATTATTCCGAATTGTGGGAGACCTAAAGGTCAGAGGTCAAAAGTTAGAGGGTAAAAGTTGTTCGGCATGAGGAGACGCATACGTGTATACAGGTTTCATGGCTGTACCTCAAACACAGCATGAGCTATACCTGTTCAAAGATCGCACTTTCGAAGGCTTCCTACAGCGCCACCATTTGGCCGATTGCTATAGAAAATAATAGCACACTTCGCCACTGTAAACTGAACACATTGATGTTTTTATTTTCATTTTCTCACTAAGTATGTAGGAGTAGAAAGGAACCGAAGTTTTTTGATACTTGCACTGCTTAGTATAGAAATAAACTAGAAAAATATTGTTCCTTCGAAACAATTGTGGGCTCGCTTCAAGCCAGAAAACAATGGCTATAAAAGCACAAAATGTCAAGATCGCAGGCAGTGCTCTCTTTGACGTTACTGACGTCAAAGATTGGTCCATTTTGTTCCAAAAATGTGTTGTGCAAAAGTTGACCCGCTGGTGGCGCTATAACAGGCCAATGTGAGAAGGTTGGTATCTGTTCCTTGACCTATTGGGAATGTGCTTGCAAGATTTCACGCACATCCCAGGCTGTGTTCATGATTTGAGGTGTTTTTGGCTTTGGACACTTTATCGCTGCTTGCAGCTATATTTATTATTATTATTTTATATATTTTTTGTGTGCACTTCATAGGCATGTTAGATAAAGGTCCTTAGATTGCGTGTAGAATGTTTCATGCAAATTGCAAAAAAAATCCTAGAATAAAAACGGGTTTAAGCGTTTTACAAACTGCTCAAAATTATATAGCGCCCCCCTTTGGCCATTTGGGGTAAGATTGGTTTCAGTGATATTTGAACTAACCCTCTACACTATTTTGTCATGAAAATGTGACTTTGCTTGTATGTTTTAGAGGCAGAAGAATAATTTGCATAAAAATGCAATATTGATGAATTATTTAAAAAAGCATGTTTCAATGTTAAAGAAATCCGATCTGACAGATCTTTAGATATCGGTCCAAAGTTCACGTAAAAAAAGTTTTGTGCACGTGACGCGAAAATTCCAGAATAAAAGCGGGTTTACGCGTTTTACAAACTGCTCAAAATGGCAGAAAATCGAAGGGCGGAGCTTACTTAACAACGACACAGATGTCTTCCGCTTGAGTCAAAGCACGCGTGTAACAAGTTGCATGTCTTCAAACGAAACGAGTCATGACTTATGCCCGTTTGAAGTTTGAATTTTCAAACGCTTCGTATAGCGCCCCCCTTTGGCCGATTGGAATAAAATTGGTTTCAGTGATACTTTGACTAACCCTCCACATCTTTGCCAAATGCCATGAACGTGTAACTTTGCATGTATGATTTAGAGGCCGAAGAATAATTTGCATAAAACTGCAATATTGATTGAATTATTAAAAAATTATATTTCACTTTAAAAGAAATCCGCCGAGACTAGTTTGACCGTATTGTTCCAAAGTTCATGTGAAAAAAGTTTGGTGCGTGTAACGAAAAAAACCCAGGAGGAGATAGATTTTTACTGTTTTTCATATAATTCAAAATTCTGGGGGATCTAAAGGTCAAAGGTCAAAAGTCAGAGCGTAAAAGTTGTTCGGCATGAGGAGACGCATACGTGTATACAGGTTTCATGGCTGTACGTATAACAGAGCATGAGCTATACCTGTTCAAAGTTCGCACTTTCGAAGGCTTCCTACAGCGCCACCATTTGGCCGATTGCTGTATAAAATAATAGCACACGTCGCCACTGTAGGCTGAACACATTGATGTTTTTATTTTCATTTTCTCACTAAGTATGTAGGAGTAGAAAGGAACCGAAGTTTTGAGGAGAACTTGATATGACGGTTAGATATTGTCACTAGAAAATATTGTTCCTTCGAAACAATTGTGGGCTCGCTTCAAGCCAGAAAACAATGGCTATAAAAGCACAAAATGTCAAGATCGAAGGCAGTGCTCTCTTTGACGTTACTGACGTCAAAGATTGGTCCGTTTTGTTCCAAAAATGTGTTTATGCAAAAGTTGACCCGCTGGTGGCGCTATAACAGGCCAATGTGAGAAGGTTGGTATCTGTTCCTTGACCTATTGGGAATGTGCTTGCAAGATTTCACGCACATCCCAGGCTGTGTTCATGATTTGAGGTGTTTTTGGCTTTGGACACTTTATCGCTGCTTGCAGCTATATTTATTATTATTATTTTATAATTTTTTTGTGTGCACTTCATAGGCATGTTAGATAAAGGTCCTTAGATTGCGTGTAGAATGTTTCATGCAAATTGCAAAAAAAATCCTAGAATAAAAACGGGTTTAAGCGTTTTACAAACTGCTCAAAATTATATAGCGCCCCCCTTTGGCCATTTGGGGTAAGATTGGTTTCAGTGATATTTGAACTAACCCTCTACACTATTTTGTCATGAAAATGTGACTTTGCATGTATGTTTTAGAGGCAGAAGAATAATTTGCATAAAAATGCAATATTGTTTGAATTATTTAAAAAAGCATGTTTCAATGTTAAAGAAATCCGATCTGACAGATCTTTAGATATCGGTCCAAAGTTCACGTAAAAAAAGTTTTGTGCACGTGACGCGAAAATTCCAGAATAAAAGCGGGTTTACGCGTTTTACAAACTGCTCAAAATGGCGGAAAATCAAAGGGCGGAGCTTACTTAACAACGACACAGATGTCTTCCGCTTGAGTCAAAGCACGCGTGTAACAAGTTGCATGTCTTCGAACGAAACGAGTCATGACTTATGCCCGTTTGAAGTTTGAATTTTCAGACGCTTCGTATAGCGCCCCCCTTTGGCCGATTGGAATAAAATTGGTTTCAGTGATACTTTGACTAACCCTCCACATCTTTGCCAAATGCCATGAATGTGTAACTTTGCATGTATGATTTAGAGGCCGAAGAATAATTTGCATAAAACCGCAATATTGATTGAATTATTAAAAAATTATATTTCACTTTAAAAGAAATCCGCCGAGATTAGTTTGACCGTATTGGTCCAAAGTTCATGTGAAAAAAGTTTCATGCGCGTATCGCGAAAATCCCAGGAGGAGATAGATTTTTACTGTTTTTCATATAATTCCAAATTGTGGGAGACCTAAAGGTCAGAGGTCAAAAGTTAGAGGGTAAAAGTTGTTCGGCATGAGGAGACGCATAAGTGTATACAGGTTTCATGGCTGTACGTATAACAGAGCATGAGCTATACCTGTTCAAAGATCGCACTTTCGAAGGCTTCCTACAGCGCCACCATTTGGCCGATTGCTATAGAAAATAATAGCACACTTCGCCACTGTAAACTGAACACATTGATGTTTTTATTTTCATTTTCTCACTAAGTATGTAGGAGTAGAAAGGAACCGAAATCCCGTCTACTGTTGATTGCCTGCCTGATAGATAAATAATGACAATATCTAAAGTGTGCTCGCCTTATAGGCGAGCCCACAACTAGAAAAATATTGTTCCTTCGAAACAATTGTGGGCTCGCTTCAAGCCGGAAAACAATGGCTATAAAAGCACAAAATGTCAAGATCGCAGGCAGTGCTCTCTTTGACGTTACTGACGTCAAAGATTGGTCCATTTTGTTCCAAAAATGTGTTGTGCAAAAGTTGACCCGCTGGTGGCGCTATAACAGGCCAATGTGAGAAGGTTGGTATCTGTTCCTTGACCTATTGGGAATGTGCTTGCAAGATTTCACGCACATCCCAGGCTGTGTTCATGATTTGAGGTGTTTTTGGCTTTGGACACTTTATCGCTGCTTGCAGCTATATTTATTATTATTATTTTATAATTTTTTGTGTGCACTTCATAGGCATGTTAGATAAAGGTCCTTAGATTGCGTGTAGAATGTTTCATGCAAATTGCAAAAAAAATCCTAGAATAAAAACGGGTTTAAGCGTTTTACAAACTGCTCAAAATTATATAGCGCCCCCCTTTGGCCATTTGGGGTAAGATTGGTTTCAGTGATATTTGAACTAACCCTCTACACTATTTTGTCATGAAAATGTGACTTTGCTTGTATGTTTTAGAGGCAGAAGAATAATTTGCATAAAAATGCAATATTGTTTGAATTATTTAAAAAAGCATGTTTCAATGTTAAAGAAATCCGATCTGACAGATCTTTAGATATCGGTCCAAAGTTCATGTAAAAAAATGTTTTGTGCACGTGACGCGAACATTCCAGAATAAAAGCGGGTTTACGCGTTTTACAAACTGCTCAAAGTGGCGGAAAATCGAAGGGCGGAGCTTACTTAACAACGACACAGATGTCTTCCGCTTGAGTCAAAGCACGCGTGTAACAAGTTGCATGTCTTCAAACAAAACGAGTCATGACTTATGCCCGTTTGAAGTTTGAATTTTCAGACGCTTCGTATAGCGCCCCCCTTTGGCCGATTGGAATAAAATTGGTTTCAGTGATACCTTGACTAACCCTCTACATCTTTGCCAAATGCCATGAACGTGTAACTTTGCATGTATGATTTAGAGGCCGAAGAATAATTTGCATAAAACTGCAATATTTATTGAATTATTAAAAAATTATATTTCACTTTAAAAGAAATCCGCCGAGATTAGTTTGACCGTATTGGTCCAAAGTTCATGTGAAAAAAGTTTTGTGCGCGTATCGAAAAAAACCCAGGAGGAGATAGATTTTTACTGTTTTTCATATAATTCCGAATTGTGGGAGATCTAAAGGTCAGAGGTCAAAAGTCAGAGGCTAAAAGTTGTTCGGCATGAGGAGACGCATACGTGTATACAGGTTTCATGCCTGTACCTCAAACACAGCATGAGCTATACCTGTTCAAAGTTCGCACTTTCGAAGGCTTCCTACAGCGCCACCATTTGGCCGATTGCTGTAAAAAGTAATAGCACACTTCGCCACTGTAAACTGAACACATTGATGTTTTTATTTTCATTTTCTCACTAAGTATGTAGGAGTAGAAAGGAACCGAAGTTTTTTGATACTTGATATGCCTGCCTGATAGATAAATAAATAAATAATGACAATATCTAAAGTGTGCTCGCCTTATAGGCGAGCCCACAACTAGAAAAATATTGTTCCTTCGAAACAATTGTGGGCTCGCTTCAAGCCGGAAAACAATGGCTATAAAAGCACAAAATGTCAAGATCGCAGGCAGTGCTCTCTTTGACGTTACTGACGTCAAAGATTGGTCCATTTTGTTCCAAAAATGTGTTGTGCAAAAGTTGACCCGCTGGTGGCGCTATAACAGGCCAATGTGAGAAGGTTGGTATCTGTTCCTTGACCTATTGGGAATGTGCTTGCAAGATTTCACGCACATCCCAGGCTGTGTTCATGATTTGAGGTGTTTTTGGCTTTGGACACTTTATCGCTGCTTGCAGCTATATTTATTATTATTATTTTATAATTTTTTTGTGTGCACTTCATAGGCATGTTAGATAAAGGTCCTTAGATTGCGTGTAGAATGTTTCATGCAAATTGCAAAAAAAATCCTAGAATAAAAACGGGTTTAAGCGTTTTACAAACTGCTCAAAATTATATAGCGCCCCCCTTTGGCCATTTGGGGTAAGATTGGTTTCAGTGATATTTGAACTAACCCTCTACACTATTTTGTCATGAAAATGTGACTTTGCATGTATGTTTTAGAGGCAGAAGAATAATTTGCATAAAAATGCAATATTGTTTGAATTATTTAAAAAAGCATGTTTCAATGTTAAAGAAATCCGATCTGACAGATCTTTAGATATCGGTCCAAAGTTCACGTAAAAAAAGTTTTGTGCACGTGACGCGAAAATTCCAGAATAAAAGCGGGTTTACGCGTTTTACAAACTGCTCAAAGTGGCGGAAAATCGAAGGGCGGAGCTTACTTAACAACGACACAGATGTCTTCCGCTTGAGTCAAAGCACGCGTGTAACAAGTTGCATGTCTTCGAACGAAACGAGTCATGACTTATGCCCGTTTGAAGTTTGAATTTTCAGACGCTTCGTATAGCGCCCCCCTTTGGCCGATTGGAATAAAATTGGTTTCAGTGATACTTTGACTAACCCTCCACATCTTTGCCAAATGCCATGAACGTGTAACTTTGCATGTATGATTTAGAGGCCGAAGAATAATTTGCATAAAACCGCAATATATATTGAATTATTAAAAAATTATATTTCACTTTAAAAGAAATCCGCCGAGATTAGTTTGACCGTATTGGTCCAAAGTTCATGTGAAAAAAGTTTTGTGCACTTGACGCGAAAATCCCAGGAGGAGATAGATTTTTACTGTTTTTCATATAATTCCGAATTGTGGGAGACCTAAAGGTCAGAGGTCAAAAGTTAGAGGGTAAAAGTTGTTCGGCATGAGGAGACGCATAAGTGTATACAGGTTTCATGGCTGTATGTATAACACAGCATGAGCTATACCTGTTCAAAGATCGCACTTTCGAAGGCTTCCTACAGCGCCACCATTTGGCCGATTGCTATAAAAAATAATAGCACACTTCGCCACTGTAAACTGAACACATTGATGTTTTTATTTTCATTTTATCACTAAGTATGTAGGAGTAGAAAGGAACCGAAGTTTTTTGATACTTGCACTGACTGCCTAGTATAGAAATAATGACAATATCTAAAGTGTGCTCGCCTTATAGGCGAGCCCACAACTAGAAAAATATTGTTCCTTCGAAACAATTGTGGGCTCGCTTCAAGCCAGAAAACAATGGCTATAAAAGCACAAAATGTCAAGATCGCAGGCAGTGCTCTCTTTGACGTTACTGACGTCAAAGATTGGTCCATTTTGTTCCAAAAATGTGTTGTGCAAAAGTTGACCCGCTGGTGGTGCTATAACAGTCCAATGTGAGAAGGTTGGTATCTGTTCCTTGACCTATTGGGAATGTGCTTGCAAGATTTCACGCACATCCCAGGCTGTGTTCATGATTTGAGGTGTTTTTGGCTTTGGCCACTTTATCGCTGCTTGCAGCTATATTTATTATTATTATTTTATAATTTTTTTGTGTGCACTTCATAGGCATGTTAGATAAAGGTCCTTAGATTGCGTGTAGAATGTTTCATGCAAATTGCAAAAAAAATCCTAGAATAAAAACGGGTTTAAGCGTTTTACAAACTGCTCAAAATTATATAGCGCCCCCCTTTGGCCATTTGGGGTAAGATTGGTTTCAGTGATATTTGAACTAACCCTCTACACTATTTTGTCATGAAAATGTGACTTTGCATGTATGTTTTAGAGGCAGAAGAATAATTTGCATAAAAATGCAATATTGTTTGAATTATTTAAAAAAGCATGTTTCAATGTTAAAGAAATCCGATCCGACAGATCTTTAGATATCGGTCCAAAGTTCACGTAAAAAAAGTTTTGTGCACGTGACGCGAAAATTCCAGAATAAAAGCGGGTTTACGCGTTTTACAAACTGCTCAAAGTGGCGGAAAATTGAAGGGCGGAGCTTACTTAACAACGACACAGATGTCTTCCGCTTGAGTCAAAGCACGCGTGTAACAAGTTGCATGTCTTCAAACGAAACGAGTCATGACTTATGCCCGTTTGAAGTTTGAATTTTCAAACGCTTCGTATAGCGCCCCCCTTTGGCCGATTGGAATAAAATTGGTTTCAGTGATACTTTGACTAACCCTCCACATCTTTGCCAAATGCCATGAACGTGTAACTTTGCATGTATGATTTAGAGGCCGAAGAATAATTTGCATAAAACCGCAATATTAATTGAATTATTAAAAAATTATATTTCACTTTAAAAGAAATCCGCCGAGATTAGTTTGACCGTATTGGTCCAAAGTTCATGTGAAAAAAGTGTCGTGCGCGTAACGCGAAAATCCCAGGAGGAGATAGATTTTTACTGTTTTTCATATAATTCCGAATTGTGGGAGACCTAAAGGTCAGAGGTCAAAAGTTAGAGGGTAAAAGTTGTTCGGCATGAGGAGACGCATACGTGTATACAGGTTTCATGGCTGGACCTCAAACACAGCATGAGCTATACCTGTTCAAAGTTCGCACTTTCGAAGGCTTCCTACAGCGCCACCATTTGGCCAATTGCTATAGAAAATAATAGCACACTTCGCCACTGTAAACTGAACACATTGATGTTTTTATTTTCATTTTCTCACTAAGTATGTAGGAGTAGAAAGGAACCGAAGTTTTTTGATACTTGCACTGACTAGTATGACTAGTATAGAAATAACTAGAAAAATATTGTTCCTTCGAAACAATTGTGGGCTCGCTTCAAGGCAGAAAGCAATGGCTATAAAAGCACAAAATGTCAAGATCGCAGGCAGTGCTCTCTTTGACGTTACTGACGTCAAAGATTGGTCCATTTTGTTCCAAAAATGTGTTGTGCAAAAGTTGACCCGCTGGTGGCGCTATAACAGGCCAATGTGAGAAGGTTGGTATCTGTTCCTTGACCTATTGGGAATGTGCTTGCAAGATTTCACGCACATCCCAGGCTGTGTTCATGATTTGAGGTGTTTTTGGCTTTGGACACTTTATCGCTGCTTGCAGCTATATTTATTATTATTATTTTATAATTTTTTTGTGTGCACTTCATAGGCATGTTAGATAAAGGTCCTTAGATTGCGTGTAGAATGTTTCATGCAAATTGCAAAAAAAAATCCTAGAATAAAAACGGGTTTAAGCGTTTTACAAACTGCTCAAAATTATATAGCGCCCCCCTTTGGCCATTTGGGGTAAGATTGGTTTCAGTGATATTTGAACTAACCCTCTACACTATTTTGTCATGAAAATGTGACTTTGCATGTATGTTTTAGAGGCAGAAGAATAATTTGCATAAAAATGCAATATTGTTTGAATTATTTAAAAAAGCATGTTTCAATGTTAAAGAAATCCGATCTGACAGATCTTTAGATATCGGTCCAAAGTTCACGTAAAAAAAGTTTTGTGCACGTGACGCGAAAATTCCAGAATAAAAGCGGGTTTACGCGTTTTACAAACTGCTCAAAATGGCGGAGAATCTTAGGGCGGAGCTTACTTAACAACGACACAGATGTCTTCCGCTTGAGTCAAAGCACGCGTGTAACAAGTTGCATGTCTTCAAACGAAACGAGTCATGACTTATGCCCGTTTGAAGTTTGAATTTTCAGACGCTTCGTATAGCGCCCCCCTTTGGCCGATTGGAATAAAATTGGTTTCAGTGATACTTTGACTAACCCTCCACATCTTTGCCAAATGCCATGAACTTGTAACTTTGCATGTATGATTTAGAGGCCGAAGAATAATTTGCATAAAACCGCAATATTTATTGAATTATTAAAAAATTATATTTCACTTTAAAAGAAATCCACCGAGATAAATCTGACCGTATTGGTCCAAAGTTCATGTGAAAAAAGTTTTGTGCGCGTAACAAAAAAAACCCAGGAGGAGATAGATTTTTACTGTTTTTCATATAATTCCGAATTGTGGGAGACCTAAAGGTCAGAGGTCAAAAGTTAGAGGGTAAAAGTTGTTCAGCATGAGGAGACGCATAAGTGTATACAGGTTTCATGGCTGTATGTATAACACAGCATGAGCTATACCTGTTCAAAGTTCGCACTTTCGAAGGCTTCCTACAGCGCCACCATTTGGCCGATTGCTGTAAAAAGTAATAGCACACTTCGCCACTGTAAACTGAACACATTGATGTTTTTATTTTCATTTTCTCACTAAGTATGTAGGAGTAGAAAGGAACCGAAGTTTTTTGATACTTGCACTGACTAGTATGACTAGTATAGAAATAACTAGAAAAATATTGTTCCTTCGAAACAATTGTGGGCTCGCTTCAAGCCGGAAAACAATGGCTATAAAAGCACAAAATGTCAAGATCGCAGGCAGTGCTCTCTTTGACGTTACTGACGTCAAAGATTGGTCCATTTTGTTCCAAAAATGTGTTGTGCAAAAGTTGACCCGCTGGTGGCGCTATAACAGGCCAATGTGAGAAGGTTGGTATCTGTTCCTTGACCTATTGGGAATGTGCTTGCAAGATTTCACGCACATCCCAGGCTGTGTTCATGATTTGAGGTGTTTTTGGCTTTGGACACTTTATCGCTGCTTGCAGCTATATTTATTATTATTATTTTATAATTTTTTTGTGTGCACTTCATAGGCATGTTAGATAAAGGTCCTTAGATTGCGTGTAGAATGTTTCATGCAAATTGCAAAAAAAATCCTAGAATAAAAACGGGTTTAAGCGTTTTACAAACTGCTCAAAATTATATAGCGCCCCCCTTTGGCCATTTGGGGTAAGATTGGTTTCAGTGATATTTGAACTAACCCTCTACACTATTTTGTCATGAAAATGTGACTTTGCTTGTATGTTTTAGAGGCAGAAGAATAATTTGCATAAAAATGCAATATTGTTTGAATTATTTAAAATAGCATGTTTCAATGTTAAAGAAATCCGATCTGACAGATCTTTAGATATCGGTCCAAAGTTCACGTAAAAAAAGTTTTGTGCACGTGACGCGAAAATTCCAGAATAAAAGCGGGTTTACGCGTTTTACAAACTGCTCAAAGTGGCGGAAAATCGAAGGGCGGAGCTTACTTAACAACGACACAGATGTCTTCCGCTCGAGTCAAAGCACGCGTGTAACAAGTTGCATGTCTTCAAACGAAACGAGTCATGACTTATGCCCGTTTGAAGTTTGAATTTTCAAACGCTTCGTATAGCGCCCCCCTTTGGCCGATTGGAATAAAATTGGTTTCAGTGATACTTTGACTAACCCTCCACATCTTTGCCAAATGCCATGAACGTGTAACTTTGCATGTATGTTTTAGAGGCAGAAGAATAATTTGCATAAAACCGCAATATTGATAGAATTATTAAAAAATTATATTTCACTTTAAAAGAAATCCGCCGAGATAAATCTGACCGTATTGGTCCAAAGTTCATGTAAAAAAAGTTTTGTGCGCGTAACGAAAAAAACCCAGGAGGAGATAGATTTTTACTGTTTTTCATATTATTCTGAATTGTGGGAGACCTAAAGGTCAGAGGTCAAAAGTTAGAGGGTAAAAGTTGTTCGGCATGAGGAGACGCATAAGTGTATACAGGTTTCATGGCTGTACCTCAAACACAGCATGAGCTATACCTGTTCAAAGATCGCACTTTCGAAGGCTTCCTACAGCGCCACCATTTGGCCGATTGCTATATAAAATAATAGCACACTTCGCCACTGTAAACTGAACACATTGATGTTTTTATTTTCATTTTCTCACTAAGTATGTAGGAGTAGAAAGGAACCGAAGTTTTTTGATACTTGATATGACTGCCTGCCTGCCTGATAGATAAATAATGACAATATCTAAAGTGTGCTCGCCAGGTACTGGCGAGCCCACAATGACAATATCTAAAGTGTGCTCGCCAGGTACTGGCGAGCCCACAATGACAATATCTAAAGTGTGCTCGCCTGTTTACAGGCGAGCCCACAATAATGACAATATCTAAAGTGTGCTCGCCTTATAGGCGAGCCCACAACTAGAAAAATATTGTTCCTTCGAAACAATTGTGGGCTCGCTTCAAGCCAGAAAACAATGGCTATAAAAGCACAAAATGTCAAGATCGCAGGCAGTGCTCTCTTTGACGTTACTGACGTCAAAGATTGGTCCATTTTGTTCCAAAAATGTGTTGTGCAAAAGTTGACCCGCTGGTGGCGCTATAACAGGCCAATGTGAGAAGGTTGGTATCTGTTCCTTGACCTATTGGGAATGTGCTTGCAAGATTTCACGCACATCCCAGGCTGTGTTCATGATTTGAGGTGTTTTTGGCTTTGGACACTTTATCGCTGCTTGCAGCTATATTTATTATTATTATTTTATAATTTTTTTGTGTGCACTTCATAGGCATGTTAGATAAAGGTCCTTAGATTGCGTGTAGAATGTTTCATGCAAATTGCAAAAAAAATCCTAGAATAAAAACGGGTTTAAGCGTTTTACAAACTGCTCAAAATTATATAGCGCCCCCCTTTGGCCATTTGGGGTAAGATTGGTTTCAGTGATATTTGAACTAACCCTCTACACTATTTTGTCATGAAAATGTGACTTTGCTTGTATGTTTTAGAGGCAGAAGAATAATTTGCATAAAAATGCAATATTGTTTGAATTATTTAAAAAAGCATGTTTCAATGTTAAAGAAATCCGATCTGACAGATCTCTAGATATCGGTCCAAAGTTCACGTAAAAAAAGTTTTGTGCACGTGACGCGAAAATTCCAGAATAAAAGCGGGTTTACGCGTTTTACAAACTGCTCAAAGTGGCGGAAAATCGAAGGGCGGAGCTTACTTAACAACGACACAGATGTCTTCCGCTTGAGTCAAAGCACGCGTGTAACAAGTTGCATGTCTTCAAACGAAACGAGTCATGACTTATGCCCGTTTGAAGTTTGAATTTTCAGACGCTTCGTATAGCGCCCCCCTTTGGCCGATTGGAATAAAATTGGTTTCAGTGATACCTTGACTAACCCTCTACATCTTTGCCAAATGCCATGAACGTGTAACTTTGCATGTATGATTTAGAGGCCGAAGAATAATTTGCATAAAACTGCAATATTTATTGAATTATTAAAAAATTATATTTCACTTTAAAAGAAATCCGCCGAGATTAGTTTGACCGTATTGGTCCAAAGTTCATGTGAAAAAAGTTTTGTGCGCGTATCGAAAAAAACCCAGGAGGAGATAGATTTTTACTGTTTTTCATATAATTCCGAATTGTGGGAGATCTAAAGGTCAGAGGTCAAAAGTCAGAGGCTAAAAGTTGTTCGGCATGAGGAGACGCATACGTGTATACAGGTTTCATGCCTGTACCTCAAACACAGCATGAGCTATACCTGTTCAAAGTTCGCACTTTCGAAGGCTTCCTACAGCGCCACCATTTGGCCGATTGCTGTAAAAAGTAATAGCACACTTCGCCACTGTAAACTGAACACATTGATGTTTTTATTTTCATTTTCTCACTAAGTATGTAGGAGTAGAAAGGAACCGAAGTTTTTTGATACTTGATATGACTGCCTGCCTGATAGATAAACTAGAAAAATATTGTTCCTTCGAAACAATTGTGGGCTCGCTTCAAGCCAGAAAACAATGGCTATAAAAGCACAAAATGTCAAGATCGCAGCAGTGCTCTCTTTGACGTTACTGACGTCAAAGATTGGTCCATTTTGTTCCAAAAATGTGTTGTGCAAAAGTTGACCCGCTGGTGGCGCTATAACAGGCCAATGTGAGAAGGTTGGTATCTGTTCCTTGACCTATTGGGAATGTGCTTGCAAGATTTCACGCACATCCCAGGCTGTGTTCATGATTTGAGGTGTTTTTGGCTTTGGACACTTTATCGCTGCTTGCAGCTATATTTATTATTATTATTTTATAATTTTTTTGTGTGCACTTCATAGGCATGTTAGATAAAGGTCCTTAGATTGCGTGTAGAATGTTTCATGCAAATTGCAAAAAAAAATCCTAGAATAAAAACGGGTTTAAGCGTTTTACAAACTGCTCAAAATTATATAGCGCCCCCCTTTGGCCATTTGGGGTAAGATTGGTTTCAGTGATATTTGAACTAACCCTCTACACTATTTTGTCATGAAAATGTGACTTTGCTTGTATGTTTTAGAGGCAGAAGAATAATTTGCATAAAAATGCAATATTGTTTGAATTATTTAAAAAAGCATGTTTCAATGTTAAAGAAATCCGATCTGACAGATCTTTAGATATCGGTCCAAAGTTCACGTAAAAAAAGTTTTGTGCACCTGACGCGAAAATTCCAGAATAAAAGCGGGTTTACGCGTTTTACAAACTGCTCAAAGTGGCGGAAAGTCGAAGGGCGGAGCTTACTTAACAACGACACAGATGTCTTCCGCTTGAGTCAAAGCACGCGTGTAACAAGTTGCATGTCTTCAAACGAAACGAGTCATGACTTATGCCCGTTTGAAGTTTGAATTTTCAAACGCTTCGTATAGCGCCCCCCTTTGGCCGATTGGAATAAAATTGGTTTCAGTGATACTTTGACTAACCCTCCACATCTTTGCCAAATGCCATGAACGTGTAACTTTGCATGTATGATTTAGAGGCAGAAGAATAATTTGCATAAAACCGCAATATTGATAGAATTATTAAAAAATTATATTTCACTTTAAAAGAAATCCGCCGAGATTAGTTTGACCGTATTGGTCCAAAGTTCATGTGAAAAAAGTTTTGTGCACGTATCGAAAAAAACCCAGGAGGAGATAGATTTTTACTGTTTTTCATATAATTCCGAATTGTGGGAGACCTAAAGGTCAGAGGTCAAAAGTTAGAGGGTAAAAGTTGTTCGGCATGAGGAGACGCATACGTGTATACAGGTTTCATGGCTGTACCTAAAACACAGCATGAGCTATACCTGTTCAAAGTTCGCACTTTCGAAGGCTTCCTACAGCGCCACCATTTGGCCGATTGCTATAAAAAATAATAGCACACTTCGCCACTGTAAACTGAACACATTGATGTTTTTATTTTCATTTTCTCACTAAGTATGTAGGAGTAGAAAGGAACCGAAGTTTTTTGATACTTGCACTGACTGCCTAGTATAGAAACTAGACAAATATTGTTCCTTCGAAACAATTGTGGGCTCGCTTCAAGCCAGAAAACAATGGCTATAAAATCACAAAATGTCAAGATCGCAGGCAGTGCTCACTTTGACGTTACTGACGTCAAAGATTGGTCCATTTTGTTCCAAAAAATTGTTATGCAAAAGTTGACCCGCTGGTGGCGCTATAACAGGCCAATGTGAGAAGGGTGGTATCTGTTCCTTGACCTATTGGGAATGTGCTTGCAAGATTTCACGCACATTGCAGGCTGTGTTCATGATTTGAGGTGTTTTTGGCTTTGGCCACTTTATCGCTGCTTGCAGCTATATTTATTATTATAATATTTTTGTGTGTGTGTGTGTGTGTGCACTTCATAGGCATATTAGATAAAGGTCCTTAGATAGTGTGTAGAATGTTTCATGCAAATTGCTAAAGAAATCCTAACAGGTTTAAGCGTTTCACAAACTGCTCAAAATGATATAGCGCCCCCGTTTGGCCAATTGGGGTAAGATTGGTTTTAGTGATATTTGGACTAACACTCTACATCTTTGCCAAATGCCATGAACATGTTACTTTGCATGTATGATTTAGAGGCAGAAGAATAATTTGCATAAAACTGCAATATTCATTGAATTTATTAAAAAAGCATGTTTCAATTTTAAAGAAATCCGATCTGACAGATCTTTAGAGATTGGTCCAAAGTTCACGTAAAAAAAGTTTTGTGCACGTGGAGCGAAAATTCCATTTTGAGCAGTTTTACAAACTGCTCAAAATGGCGGAAAATTTAAGGGCGGAGCTTACTTAACAACGACACAGATGTCTTCCGCTTGAGTCAAAGCACGCGTGTAACAAGTTGCATGTCTTCAAACAAAACGAGTCATGACTTATGCCCGTTTGAAGTTTGAATTTTCAAACGCTTCGTATAGCGCCCCCCTTTGGCCGATTGGAATAAAATTGGTTTCGGTGATACTTTGACTAACCCTCCACATCTTTGCCAAATGCCATGAACGTGTAACTTTGCATGTATGATTTAGAGGCCGAAGAATAATTTCCATAAAACCGCAATATTGATTGAATTATTAAAAAATTATATTTCACTTTAAAAGAAATCCGCCGAGATAAATCTGACCGTATTGGTCCAAAGTTCATGTGAAAAAAGTTTTGTGCGCGTAACGAAAAAAACCCAGGAGGAGATAGATTTTTACTGTTTTTCATATTATTCCGAATTGTGGGAGACCTAAAGGTCAGAGGTCAAAAGTTAGAGGGTAAAAGTTGTTCGGCATGAGGAGACGCATACATGTATACAGGTTTCATGGCTGTACCTAAAACACAGCATGAGCTATCCCTGTTCAAAGTTCGCACTTTCGAAGGCTTCCTACAGCGCCACCATTTGGCCGATTGCTGTATAAAATAATAGCACACTTCGCCACTGTAAGCTGAACACATTGATGTTTTTATTTTCATTTTCTCACTAAGTATGTAGGAGTAGAAAGGAACCGAAGTTCCCGTCTACAGTATGCATGATATGACTGATAGATAAATAATGACAACATCTAAAGTGTGCTCGCCTTTATAGGCGAGCCCACAATAACTAGAAAATGTGCAATTTGGGAAATTGCGAGTGTGGTTGCCTGCCCTGCCGCCCCCTATGGGTCGAAGTGGAAATGCTTTTGGGGATTTGTTGAATATCCCACACGCGACTTGTGGTTCAAATTTGGTGTTGACTGGATGTTTCGTTTGTGATTTATGGCTATTTTTGGCGAAACTGGCCCCTCTCGCTAACTTCGTAAGCCTGTTCCGGACGAACGGTATGGACTATCGAAATATCGCTTGAATATGTTTATCGCATGGGTCCAGAGATCATCTGTACCGATTTTTGTGACATTTGGAGAAAATATGTGGGAAAAGGAGCAAAAAGTGTGTTTTGAAGAAAATTCAAAATGGCAGAAAATCTATCCTGACGCAAATGGGCGTGGCCTATATGGGGAGATGCGTCATGACCCAAGGAATCCAGGGAAAAAATAATTTTAATTTTCCGACCTACGGTTCAAGAGTTACAGGCCGAAACGTAAAGTGGGCTGTTATAGCGCCACCATGAGGCTGACTGACAATATTATTTTTTATTTATTCCTTGAACTAATTATGCATCTCCTCTCCAAGTTTTGAAACTGTAGCCTCTATGGTTTGCGAGAAAAAAAATAATTGAATGTGAGTTTTTGCTATTCTCATTATAAGTCAATGGGTTTGGTCTGAAACGGTTACGTTTTGCGCATTTGTGGCGCCCCCTAAGGGTCGAAGTGGAAATGCTTCTGGGGATTTGTTGAATATCCCACCCGCAACTTGTGGTTAAAATTTGGTGTTGACTGGATGTTTCGTTTCTGATTTATGACTATTTTTGGCGAAACGGGCCCCTCTTGCTAACTTCGTAAGCCTGTTCCGGACGAACGGTATGGACTATCGAAATATCGCTTGAATATGTTTATTGCATGGGTCCAGAGATCCTGTGTACCAATTTTTGTGACATTTGGAGAAAATATGTAGGAAAAGGAGCAAAAAGTGTGTTTTGAAGAAAATTCAAAATGGCGGAAAATCTATCCTGACGCAAATGGGCGTGGCCTATATAGGGAGATGCGTCATGACCCAAGGAATCCAGGGAAAAAATAATTTTAATTTTCCGACCTACGGTTCAAGAGTTATAGGGCAAAACGTAAAGTCGGGTGTTATAGCGCCACCATGTGGCCGAATGATGTAATTATTTTTTAATTAATTCTTAAAATTATTATGAATCTCCTCTCCAAGTTTTGAAACTTTAGACCCTATGGTTTAAGAGAGAGAAAATAATTGAATGTGAGTTTTTGCTATTCCCATTATAAGTCAATGGGGGAAATTAATTCACTAATAAATTCATATCAATTAAACGATACAACTTTTCTCTTATCGCAATAATAGCACACGATTCCCGATGAAGCCGGTCGATTTGACATATGGCGCGAGTGTGTGGCGCAAAAACTGTGGGCCGTGAAACGCGCCGAAAAAAGGTTTATCTAGAATAAATAAATAAAGAAAAATAAAGTTTCCCTAGGACTATAGTGTGTTGCCCTGTAAGGGCAACCACACTAACTAGCAAATTGGCAATTTGGGAAATTGCGAGTGTGGTTGCCTGGCGCCCCCTATGGGTCGAAATGTGTTTTGGCACGAAACGGTTACGTTTTGCGCGTTTGTGGCGCCCCCTATGGGTCGAAATGGAAATGCTTTTGGGGATTTGTTGAGTATACCACCCCCGACTAGTGGTTAAAATGTGGTGTTGACTGGATGTTTCGTTCGTGATTTATGGCTATTTCTTGCGAAACGGGCCCTCCCGCTAAATTTGGAAGCCTGTTACGGACGAACGGTATGGACTATCGAAATATCGCTTGAATATGTTCATCGCATGGGTCCAGAGATCATGTGTACTGATTTTTGTGACATTTGGAGTAAATATGTAGGAAAAGGAGCAAAAAGTGTGTTTTGAAGAAAATTCAAAATGGCGGAAAATCTATCCTAACGCAAATGGGCGTGGCCTATATGGGGAGATGCGTCATGACCCAAGGAATCCAGGGAAAAAATAATTTTAATTTTCCGACCTACGGTTCAAGAGTTATAGGGCAAAACGTAAAGTGGGGTGTTATAGCGCCACCATGTGGCCGACTGATGTAATTATTTTTTTATTAATTCTTACAATTATTATGAATCTCCTCTCCAAGTTTTGAAACTGTAGCCCCTATGGTTTGCGAGAGAAAAATACATGAATGTGAGTTTTTGTGATTCCCATTATAAGTCAATGGGGAAAATTAATTCACTAATAAATTAATATCAATTAAACTATACAACCTTTCTCTTAGAAAAGTAATGGCACACGATTCCCGATCAAGCCGGTCGATTTGACATATGGCGCGAGTGTGTGGCGCAAAAACTGTGGGAGGAGATTGCGGACAAACTTTTGGTTACACTATAATAATAAAAAGAATAAAGTTACCCTAGATTAGAACTATAGTGTGGTTGCCCTGTAAGGGCAACCACACTAACTAGAAAATTTGCAATTTGGGAAATTGCGAGTGTGGTTGCTCACCCGCCCCCCTCCCACGAGTTTTGCAAGACGATTATGTTGTCACGTCGCTCCCGATATCGTTTGTGTTTCGTTTTGAGAGGGTCGTTCCCCCTGAAAAACGTGTTTTGGCACGAAACGGTTACGTTTTGCGCGTTTGTGGCGCCCCCTATGGGTCGAAATGGAAATGCTTTTGGGGATTTGTTGAGTATACCACCCCCGACTAGTGGTTAAAATGTGGTGTTGACTGGATGTTTTGTTCGTGATTTATGGCTATTTCTTGCGAAACGGGCCCTCCCGTTAACTTTGGAAGCCTGTTACGGACGAACGGTATGGACTATCGAAATATCGCTTGAATATGTTCATCGCATGGGTCCAGAGATCATGTGTACTGATTTTTGTGACATTTGGAGTAAATATGTAGGAAAAGGAGCAAAAAGTGTGTTTTGAAGAAAATTCAAAATGGCGGAAAATCTATCCTGACGCAAATGGGCGTGGCCTATATGAGGAGATGCGTCATGACCCAAGGAATCCAGGGGAAAAGGAATTTTAATTTTCCGACCTACGGTTCAAGAGTTATAGGGCAAAACGTAAAGTGGGGTGTTTTAGCGCCACCATGTGGCCGACTAATGTAATTATTTTTTTATTAATTCTTACAATTATTATGAATCTCCTCTCCAAGTTTTGAAACTGTAGACCCTATGGTTTAAGAGAGAGAAAATAATTTAATGTGAGTTTTTGCCATTCCCATTATAAGTCAATGGGGAAAATTAATTCACTAATAAATTAATATCAATTAAAGGATACAACTTTTCTCTTAGAAAACGATTCCCGATTAAGCCGGTCGATTTGACATATGGCGCGAGTGTGTGGCGCAAAAACTGTGGGCTGTGAAGCGCGCCAAACTTTTGGTTACACTAGTCAAGAATAATAATAACTAGAAGAGAAAATTTCTAAGAAATTTTAAGTGTGCCTGCAGCTCGCTAAGTCTGTGCAACCTTGTGTAGCGGTTGGTGTTAGCATTAGCGTTATTTCATTTGACGCAACCCGCGTGTCTGTATGACAAACGGTTCACGAGATCAAGGGTCACTTCCTGTTTGGTGAGGGGCACTTCCTGTTTGGCGAAATAGGCCCCAATTAAGGTCATGGACGATTAATGAATTAAAGCTGCAAGCAGCGATGACCAGGCCCTCGCAGCTCTACCCACGTCACAAGGCCAGCAGCCAATCAGAAACCAAACAGGAAGTCAGCCATTTCGACTAATTAGTGGCGTTTTGGAGCATTTTTGGCCGTTATCACGGGTCGCACTTTAACGACAGTTTTTTGAGAAAAAATTGTTTTGTGAGAAAAAAAAATTGAGAAAAAAACTTTTGAGAAAAAGAAATTTTGAAAAAAAAATTGTGAGAAAAAAATAATTTTGAGAAAACAATTTTGAGAAAAAAAAATTTTGAGAAAAAAAAAAATTTGAGAAAAAAAAAATTGAGAAAAAATTTTTTTGAGAAAAAAAAAATTGAGAAAAAAATTGAGAAAAAATTTGAGAAAAAAAAATTTTTGAGAAAAAAAAATTTTTGAGAAAAAAAATTTTTGAGAAAAAAAAATTTTGAGAAAAAAAATTTGAGAAAAAAAAATTTGAGAAAAAAAAAATTTTGAGAAAAAAAAATTGAGAAAAAAAAAATTTTGAGAAAAAAAATTTTTGAGAAAAAAAAAATTTGAGAAAAAAAATTTTTGAGAAAAAAAATTTTTTGAGAAAAAAAAATTTGAGAAAAAAAATTTGAGAAAAAAAAAATTGAGAAAAAAAAATTTGAGAAAAAAAGAAAAGGTATGACACCAGCCGCAAGTCTGTACGACAAACGGTTCATGAGTTATAGAGGCACTTCCTGTTTGGTGAAGGGCACTTCCTGTTAAAGAGGGGGCGAGGCTTAATCAATTACAGCTCATCCCTATTGGTCGGAAAAAGACCAAAGTTGTGTGAGCATTTTACATTTTAAATGACGTTGCTAGGCAAAAGTATGGCAGAGTTATGTGGCGCCAAAGTTTCTGGGTTTTTTTCGGAGTCCCCCATTCAAAGTCAATGGAGTTTTTGGGCGTTGTTTTTTGCGAATTACATCGCAATCGTAAAGCGGATCGGAAAGAAAAGTAATAGCACACCATTCCCGGCCGAGCCGCACATTTTGATGTATATATTGCGGGGGTGGCGTAAATCGTGCGGCAGTTATTACGTGCCGAAGTTTCCCCCATTCTAAGTCAATGGGGTTTTTTGGCGATTAAGGTCATGGACGATTAATGAATTAAAGCTGCAAGCAGCGATGACCAGGCCCTCGCAGCTCTACCCACGTCACAAGGCCAGCAGCCAATCAGAAACCAAACAGGAAGTCAGCCATTTCGACTAATTAGTGGCGTTTTGGAGCATTTTTGGCCGTTATCACGGGTCGCACTTTAACGACAGTTTTTTGAGAAAAAATTGTTTTGTGAGAAAAAAAAATTGAGAAAAAAACTTTTGAGAAAAAGAAATTTTGAAAAAAAAATTGTGAGAAAAAAATAATTTTGAGAAAACAATTTTGAGAAAAAAAAATTTTGAGAAAAAAAAAAATTTGAGAAAAAAAAAATTGAGAAAAAATTTTTTTGAGAAAAAAAAAATTGAGAAAAAAATTGAGAAAAAATTTGAGAAAAAAAAATTTTTGAGAAAAAAAAATTTTTGAGAAAAAAAAATTTTGAGAAAAAAAAATTTTGAGAAAAAAAATTTGAGAAAAAAAAATTTGAGAAAAAAAAAATTTTGAGAAAAAAAAATTGAGAAAAAAAAAATTTTGAGAAAAAAAATTTTTGAGAAAAAAAAAATTTGAGAAAAAAAATTTTTGAGAAAAAAAATTTTTTGAGAAAAAAAAATTTGAGAAAAAAAATTTGAGAAAAAAAAAATTGAGAAAAAAAAATTTGAGAAAAAAAGAAAAGGTATGACACCAGCCGCAAGTCTGTACGACAAACGGTTCATGAGTTATAGAGGCACTTCCTGTTTGGTGAAGGGCACTTCCTGTTAAAGAGGGGGCGAGGCTTAATCAATTACAGCTCATCCCTATTGGTCGGAAAAAGACCAAAGTTGTGTGAGCATTTTACATTTTAAATGACGTTGCTAGGCAAAAGTATGGCAGAGTTATGTGGCGCCAAAGTTTCTGGGTTTTTTTCGGAGTCCCCCATTCAAAGTCAATGGAGTTTTTGGGCGTTGTTTTTTGCGAATTACATCGCAATCGTAAAGCGGATCGGAAAGAAAAGTAATAGCACACCATTCCCGGCCGAGCCGCACATTTTGATGTATATATTGCGGGGGTGGCGTAAATCGTGCGGCAGTTATTACGTGCCGAAGTTTCCCCCATTCTAAGTCAATGGGGTTTTTTGGCGTCGTTTTTTGCGTATTACGTCGCAATGGTAACGCGGATCGGAAAGAAAAGTAATAGCACACCATTCCCGGCCGAGCCGCACGTTTTGATGTATATATTGCGGCGGTGGCGTAAATTGTGCGGCAGTTATTACGTGCAGAAATTCGTGGCGAAAGACTTAATGACTTAATGACTTAAGTATGGCGGATTACAATAAGTGTTTTGCTATTGCATAGCAGGCACACTTAATAAAGTTTCCCTAGAACTATAGTGTGGTTGCCCTGTAGGGCAACCACACTAACTAGAAAAATATTGTTCCTTCGAAACAATTGTGGGCTCGCTTCAAGCCGGAAAACAATGGCTATAAAAGTACAAAATGTCAAGATCGCAGGCAGTGCTCTCTTTGACGTTACTGACGTCAAAGATTGGTCCATTTTGTTCCAAAAATGTGTTGTGCAAAAGTTGACCCGCTGGTGGCGCTATAACAGGCCAATGTAAGAAGGGTGGTATCTGTTCCTTGACCTATTGGGAATGTGCTTGCAAGATTTCACGCACATTGCAGGCTGTGTTCATGATTTGAGGTGTTTTTGGCTTTGGCCACTTTATCGCTGCTTGCAGCTATATTCATTATTATTATTTTTTTTGTGTGTGTGTGCACTTCATAGGCATATTAGATAAAGGTCCTTAGATTGTGTGTAGAATGTTTCATGCAAATTGCAAAAAAAAATCCTAACGGGTTTAAGCGTTTCACAAACTGCTCAAAATGATATAGCGCCCCCCTTTGGCCAATTGGGGTAAGATTGGTTTTAGTGATATTTGGACTAACACTCTACATCTTTGCCAAATGCCATGAACATGTTACTTTGCATGTATGATTTAGAGGCAGAAGAATAATTTGCATAAAACTGCAATATTCATTGAATTTATTTAAAAAAGCATGTTTCAATTTTAAAGAAATCCGATCTGACAGATCTTTAGATATCGGTCCAAAGTTCATGTAAAAAAAGTTTTGTGCACGTGGAGCGAAAATTCCAGAATAAAAGCGGGTTTACGTGTTTTACAAACTGCTCAATATGGCGGAAAATTGAAGGGCGGAGCTTACTTAACAACGACACAGATGTCTTCCGCTTGAGTCAAAGCACGCGTGTAACAAGTTGCATGTCTTCAAACGAAACGAGTCATGACTTATGCCCGTTTGAAGTTTGAATTTTCAAACGCTTCGTATAGCGCCCCCCTTTGGCCGATTGGAATAAAATTGGTTTCATTGATACCTTGACTAACCCTCTACATCTTTGCCAAATGCCATGAACGTGTAACTTTGCATGTATGATTTAGAGGCCGAAGTATAATTTGCATAAAACTGCAATATTTATTGAATTATTAAAAAATTATATTTCACTTTAAAAGAAATCCGCCGAGATTAGTTTGACCGTATTGGTCCAAAGTTCATGTGAAAAAAGTTTTGTGCACTTGACGCGAAAATCCCAGGAGGAGATAGATTTTTACTGTTTTTCATATAATTCCGAATTGTGGGAGACCTAAAGGTCAGAGGTCAAAAGTTAGAGGGTAAAAGTTGTTCGGCATGAGGAGACGCATACGTGTATACAGGTTTCATGGCTGTACCTAAAACACAGCATGAGCTATACCTGTTCAAAGTTCGCACTTTCGAAGGCTTCCTACAGCGCCACCATTTGGCCGATTGCTATAAAAAATAATAGCACACTTCGCCACTGTAAACTGAACACATTGATGTTTTTATTTTCATTTTCTCACTAAGTATGTAGGAGTAGAAAGGAACCGAAAATCCCGTCTACTTACTAGATAAATAAATAAATAATGACAATATCTAAAGTGTGCTCGCCAGGTACTGGCGAGCCCACAATAAATAATGACAATATCTAAAGTGTGCTCGCCTTATAGGCGAGCCCACAATGACAATATCTAAAGTGTGCTCGCCTTATAGGCGAGCCCACAATAAATAATGACAACATCTAGAGTGTGCTCGCCTTACAGGCGAGCCCACAATAACTAAAGTGTGCTCGCCTATAGGCGAGCCCACAATAACTAAAGTGTGCTCGCCTATAGGCGAGCCCACAATGACAATATCTAAAGTGTGCTCGCCTTATAGGCGAGCCCACAATAAAGAAATAATGACAATATCTAAAGTGTGCTCGCCTTATAGGCGAGCCCACAATAATGACAATATCTAAAGTGTGCTCGCCTTATAGGCGAGCCCACAATGAGAACAGCTTCACATTAATATTCAATGAAAGCACAATAATGGAATGAGTGAGGAAATAATGATCTGATAATGAACAATGAATAAACAATGATTGATTTGAGTTCATTAACAACACATTCAGTAGATGTTTGAATCCAGAGTGATTGACAACATTCTGACAAAATATATTTAAAATTTCATCAACAAATAAAAACTAGACTAAAATGTCAGGGAGGGACTGGTGGAGAAGAGATCCAGTAGAACTAAAAGACAAGTCATTTTATGTTTGGTTGAGCTCGGGTGTAGCTCTCTCTGAAGATAGCTGATCTACAAGTTCACAACGCGTAAAAGACTTGAGATCAGCTTGTAGATCAGCTATTTTTTGGCACAAAGCTCAGTATAAATCAGGCATTACAACATCATCACAGCCCTCCAAGAATACATTTTAGTCGACTAAATAAACTGTAGATTTAGTCAATTAAAATGTTATGACATTTAGTCAACTAAAACTAGAAACACAATAGATGACAGAATTATTTGCTGTCAAAATGAACACTGCTCACAATGTGTAACTTTGTGACGTAGATCTAAGCTATTAGACAGCTTGTAGATCTGCTATTTTCACCCAAGAGATCTGGTGTAGAGGTGGGGGAAAAGCAGGGGACCAATTACAGAACCCTGGGGAACACCAGTCAATAAAGTACATGGGGTTCAAGTGGTTCAGTATAAAGGTTTATATACAAGAAACAATATTGATACTGTGACAATTACAAGATCAAATATACAGTTTTAATAAAGTTAATACAGTCAAATACAGTCAATAAAGTATATGGGGTTCAAGTGGTATAAAGGTTTATATACAAGAAACAATATTGATACTGTGACATTTACATGATCAAATAGACAGTTTATCTCTGTCTGTTGTGTAAAAATATCAAAAATAAAATATACTTAAAATATGAGTTTGTATCAACATAGGAGACACAAGTATGACACTGATATTTACATCATCATCATTGATGGACAGTATTTATGATACATATTTATAAATGTGTGGAGTGGAGGTTTGTGCACTTCTATCTGATCTAATCTAAGATCTAAAGCTCCCTGTGGTGATGACTCATTTAATACCATAGAGTTTGACATTAACATGGATTTGACCAGGGACCCCCATTTGAACATATTTGTACCAGGGACCCCCATCTGAACATATTTGTACCAGGGACCCCCATTTGGACAATTCACTTTTTTTTGCGACGCGTTGTGAGCTTGTAGATCTGTTGTTTTTGAACAGCCAACATACAAATGGATAAAGCGGTTCAAATGATTGTGATGCTATGTTAACTACTTTTCCTGGGGACCCCCTGGTACACAGTCCACGACCCTTGTGGGGTCCCCAGACGCATGGAGGTCACCGAACAATAGTCTGGCACGAAACGACCAAATGACGCGCTGTGAGCTTGTAGATCTGTATTTTTGAATAGCCAGGCACCAGGACCCATCCCCCAACGATAATCTTAAAGTGGTTAAAATGTTGTTTTTCCTGGGGACCCCCTGGTACACAGTCCATGACCCTTGTGGGGTCCCCAGACACATGGAGGTCACCGAACACCACTCTGGTACCAAACGACCAAATTATGCGCTATGAGCTTGTAGATCTGCTATTTTTTTTCTTTTTAAATCATGAACATTTGTGCAAACCTTTGAATGTATATTTTCCAAAGCAAACTTTGCTTCCGGGGGTCCCTGGAACAACACATTTTGATATGGGGGGTCCGTGACCAATTACATGTAATTTTGGGGGTCCTTGACATGAAAAAGTTTGAGGACCACTGATTTAAAGAACGGTTTAGAATAGAATCAGGTGAAAAATATTCAAAGACCTGCACAAATGTTCACGATTTTTCAAAAATAGCAGATCTACAAGTGCCGCGCTGTGAGCTTGTAGATCTGCTATTTTATGGAGAATGTTTGTGTTTCATTTATATAATTTGTAACATTTTCAATGACACAAATGTTAACTTATGGGGGTCCGGGGTCAAAGGTCAAACACATGGGGGTGTTGTCATGACAACGTCAGAGAAACACTGAATCTACAGGAGCTGGAATGTGTGATGTCACTGTGATGCTGATTACATCATCATGATGATGTCACCGTGAGTCACTCATGCTCAAATATGGAGTCCATGAGTCACCATGACAACCTGCACTCACTCAAACATGTTGAGTAACCATGGCGACCTGATGTCACCCTCACATAGAGACTCTATCTCTGCTCACACAGACACACTGAGGGGGTGGAGGAGGGGGAGGGGGACCAGTATAAACAGAACCCAGCATAGAGAGGTTCAGTGAAAGTGTTGCGAAAGGTATAGAGGTGTGCCAGGGAGTCAGAGGACACTGTGTAGAAGGACAGAGTCCCAGCAGGACAGTCCACAAACACTGCTACTCTGTTGGAGCCCCTAGAGGCCCTGACAGGGAGGACAGTCTGCTTATTATTGTGTATGACACTGTAACTGTTACCACTAAGACCATCACAGACCAGACTCCAGGACATGTTATTGCGTCCAAGCCCACAGTCAACACCACCTCCTTTCCTGCTGATTCCTCTATAAGTCACTGCTATCTCAACCCCTCCACTGCACTCTACCTCCCAGTAACAGCGTCCAGTCAGACCCTCTGTACACAGAAACTGAGCCCATACATCAAACCTGTCAGCATGTTTAGGATATGATTGATCCTGTCCCCGTGTCACCTTTCTGTTGTTATCAGACAGAGAGAGGGTCCAGTGTGCTGTGTTTGTGTCCAGAGTGAGACGCTGGAAATCTGATGAGAAAACAACACAGTAAACATTAAATACATCATTCACTGACTGACACACAACACACACACACACACACACACACACACACACACACACACACACACACACACACACACACACACACACACACACACACACACACACACACACACACACACACACACACACAAAATAAGACCTGGAAGCACTTTAACCATTATTTTATGGTTTAACGAGGCCTAATGAAAAATAGCAGATCTACAAGATCACAGCGCGGTACCGAGTGCCGCGCTGCAAACTTGTAGGTCTGCTATTTCTTATTTGAATACATATTTTTGAAAGCGAACATTTGTGACTGGAACAAGATATTTTGAGATGGGGGTCCACGTTCAAACGTGTGTCATTTTGGGGGTCCTTGACATGAAACAGTTTGAGATGCACTGATTTGGAAGACATTTTTAGAATGGGATGAAAATATTGCTGTGAGCTTGTATGTCTGCTATTTTGACCCCTGTGGGTGAAGCGGGCGGATGGGGGTCCTCGCACCCTAGTCTGGCACCCAGTGACCAAATGACGCTCTATGACAGGGTTCCCCAATAGGCGGTCTGGCCCGCGGGGGGCTACTGTCTGGCCCCCACCAACCCCAGTAATAATGGTGAGCAGCAGCAACAACACTAGTATATCGTCGTTGTCGGGTGGAAACTGGAAACCTCGTATCTCCAAATTTGTATGTTCTTTCGCAAAGTAAAGCCCTGCTTCATCAAACAAGGCCGTTGCACAAAAGTAGTGAAAACAGCCGATCTACAAGCACACAACGCCTCGCACCGCTAGTTTAAATCATTTTTTAAATGATGAATGCAAAACGATCGGTTTAGCATACAAGATTTTCACCCGACGACGACGATATCTGAACTGTCGCTGGAGTAGTGGGAACGCCACTGTCGCCCCCTGCTATGTTGTGGCCCTCGGCTTGGTACCCTAGACATAATTTGGCCCTTGGGGAAAACTAATTGGGGAACCCTGCCCTATGAGCTTGTAGATCTGCTATTTTTGAATAGCCAATAGAAAGCAATAAGGTTAAAGTGCATAATGTGGCATGAACTAGTTTACTGGGGACCCCCTGGTAAGCCCCCAAGGACCCCTGTGGGGTCCCCGGACAGGTGGAGGTCGCCGCCCACTAGTCTGGCACCCAGTGACCAAATTACGCGCTATGAGCTTGTAGATCTGCTATTTTTTGAATAGTCAATAGAGAACAATGCTTCAAGTATAAACTGTGGCACAAACAAGTTTACTGGGGACCCCCTGGTGCACAGTCCATGACCCCTGGGGGTCCGCGGACGCAGGGGTGATCCCCGCCAACTACTCTGCTACCAAATGACCAAATGATGCTCTATGTGCTTTTAGATCTGTCTTTTTGAATAGTCAAGCAATATATTTAAAGTGCATAAATTGTGGTGTGAACTATTTTACTGGGAACCCCCTGATAAGCATCCAAGGACCCCTGTGGGGTCCCAGGACGGGTGGCAGTTGCCGCCCACTAGTCTGGCACCCAGTGACCAAATGACGCGCTATGAGTATGTATATCTGCTATTTTTAGAATAGCAAATACATGCTATAAGTATAAAATGTGGCACAAACTAGTTTACTGGGGACCCCCTGGTGCACAGTATGTGACCCCTAGGGGTCCGCGGATGCAGGGGGGATTCCTGCCAACTACTCTGACACCCAATGAAGCCCTATGAGCTTGTAGATCTGTATTTCTGTATAGCCAATAGAGAACAATATGGTTTGTGCGTAACATGTGGCGTGAACTAGTTTACTGGGGACCCCCTGGTAAGCCCCCAAGGACCCCTGTGGGGTCTCCGGATGGGTGGAAGTCACGGCCCACTAGTCAGGCACCCAGTGACCAAATGTCGTGCTGTGAGCTTGTAAATCTGCTATTTTTATAATAGCCAATAGAGAACAATGCTCAAAGTATCAAATGTGGCATGAACTAGTTTACTGGGGACCCCCTGCTGCACAGTCCGTGACCCCTGGGGGTCCGCAGACATGGGGGGGATTCCCGCCAACTACTCTGGCACCAAATGACCAAATGACGCCCTATAGGCTTGTATATCTGTATTTTTGAATAGCCAATAGAGAGCAATATGGTTGAAATGCATAAAATGTGGTGTAAACTAGTTTACTGGGGACCCCCTGGTAAGCCTCCAAGGACCCCTATGGGGTCCCCGGACGGGTGCATGTCGCCGTCCACTACTCTGGCACCCAGTGACCAAATGACGGGCTGTGAGCTTGTAGATCTGCTATTTTTGAAAAAGCATGAACATTTGTGCAAACCTTTTAATGGTATATTTTTGAAAGCCAACTTTGCTTCCGGGGTTCCTGGAACAACACATTTGAGATGGGGGTCCGCGGCCAAATCCATGTAATTTTGGGGGTCCTTGACATGAAAACGTTCGAGGACCACTGATTTAGAAGAACGGTTTAGAATGGAATCGGGTCAAAAATATTCAAAGACCTGCACAAATGTTCACCATTTTTCAAAAATAGCAGATCTACAAGCTCGCAGCACGGCACCGCGAGCTTGTTGATCTGCTATTTTTCCACATATGCACTCGCACACACATATTAGTAACCTTTCTTCTAGTGTTGATTTCGTCGACTAAAACTATGACGAAAAATGTTCGTCGACTCGTTTTTTTCACTGACGAAATCTAAACTTTGACTAAAACTAAATATATTGACACTTTTGTCAACAAATAAAACTAGACTAAAATGTCAGGGACTAGTGGAGAAGAGATGCAGTAGAAATAAAATAAATGTTGATGAAAATAGCAGATCTACAAGCTCACAACGTGTCACACTGCGGCACATTGTGAGTTTGTGGATCTGCTATTTTCAGCATGCAGCAAAGCGTAAAATCAGCCATTATGATACCATCAAGGTCCATTAGCTTGTAGATCAGCTGTTTTTGAACTATAGCCAATCTACAAGCTTACAGCGCATCATAATGGGAGGTGTTGTGAGCTTGTAGATCGGCTATTTAAAAACATCCTCACCATCTAGTGGCAACACGTTGTATAATACTATTATTAAAATAGTCCCAGGAAAAGGTTTTATGTTTAGAATTCAGGGAGTATAAAACATGGGAGGAGACAACAGATTATACAACAGTGTACATTATGTTAATGTGTGATATTGATAAGACATACTCACATCTTTTAAGGAGTTCAGGTTTAATCCAATCTTCTCCTCCATGTTTCACTCTGTAAGAAGCAGAACAACAATGAATCAATGTCTAACTGTCTAACACAACGTCTCCACTAGCTGACACTACAGTGTTTCTCCAATAAATACCTAATCTCTAAGGAGATTACAGGACATTTTTAATCACAAGTATTGACTGAGACTTAGTCGTGATGAAGACAAACATATTCATGGTATCCATGAGCTCTGTTTGGATATAAGAATGTCAAGAGTTATGAGTTATGATTCATAACATCCTTACATGAGGATATTGAAAGTATTTATCAGCTGAAATAAACTGATTATTGAAATCAACTGCATGAAAAGGTCTCTCTCTCTCTCTGAATGTCCTGTTCTGGCTTCATGCGCTTTGGTCTCCAAAGTCGGACAAACAGACCATGTCCAAGCTCTGAGCTTGTAGATCAGATATTTTCTGTGCGTACGGCAGCACCACGCAACTACACAAGGGCCCATCATCCCAGTGGGGTGATAGGCCCATAGACACAGTGGGTATGGGTCTATCACCCCACTGATCCCACTGCAAACACATTGCACTATTTAAGACACTAGTGTGAACACAGTCTGAAGCTGCCTTCAAACCTGAAGCTATTTCTTCTATTCTAGTCGCTTCAATCGCTTCACTTTGGTTGCGCAGGTCAGTGTTGGAAAAAAAAACATGTCGCGTCAGAATCAAGACAAAACACCTCCCAAAAACAAACACCCAAAACATTTCCTTTTCTCCGGACAACATGGCTGTCAGGACACGATGGGTGAAGCGAAGGTTGCTTCACTTGGATTATTCCAACTGGGGCAAATATACAGAGGCGACCGTTCGTGCCGTTCCCGTTGCCCTGTTCGGATCATTCGCGCCCCGCCCGGACGCGCATCGTCTCGCTTTTGCATTCACTTTGTATGTAATCGTGACGCTCAAACTATCCAGGTTTGAACACAGTATGGTAGAAACAGTGTTCTATCCAACATGGACACATCCAGGTCTGCTCACCTGACAGTCTGCTGTCCAGCAGAGATTAGAGTCTTCAGGTCTGATTCATTCAGGATGTTGAAACGCACGTCCACTTCTTTGAGATGGAGATTAGATCTAAAAGCTGAGGCCAGAACTTCACCGCATCTCTCTGGCAACCAGCAGTGCTTCAGTCTGAATGAATAAGAATACATACAATGTATTTAGACACATGCACGCTCGCAGTATGCACAGCGCGTGAGAGAGAGAATGAGAGAGAGAGAGAGAAATAATGTTATTAGTTGAAAACAAATTACAAAAAAGTTAAAAACTATACCAGTAAAGGCAACGGTGGGATATTTCATACAATAAATGTAATTATTCCTGGATACATACAGTATATGCTAGGATAAGCTCAGCTCAACACATTGAAATGCACACTTGACAGCACAGAATGACTGTATGGAGGAAGATAACAATTTTGATATCAAAGATTTCACCCAGCAGTTGAAGGTGTTAAATGAAGACTGAACTACATTATTGCGACCTTCAGGTCGCAGTTACTATCAAAACCTCCACCGGCTGTCTCTCCGTCAGTCAGTCCATCAGTCCCTCTGTCCGTCACGTCACACTTTTGCCGTACTCTTATCTCCGGCACCGTTGCCCCTATCCATGCCAAACTTTGCACACACACACGATTTTTGCTAAACACATTTTTGGACACTGCTCCTACAGATTTTGGCCTAAAATCACACAAAGTGGTACAAAGTATCTCTAAAGTCATGTCATCAACATGGATCTGTCCCATTTCCCATATTCCCTCCTGATTGGCTACGATTGCCTTCTAAAGTTTGTGTATGCAACGTGATTAGGGAGTCTTGGTATATTTACAAGGCCTAGGCTAATAGAACAATAATTGATTAGTGCAGTAGGTAGATGCAAGCTATTGATTATCCATTGATCTGTTGCATACCTCGGTAAAGCTCGATAACTGTGGCGTAGCTACAACGGTTCGCAGGTCTAAACTAGCAGATCTACAAGCTCACAAGCGGTACGTCCTCGCCACGTTGTGAGCTTGTAGATCAGCTATTTTTGGTGACGAAGTAGCCTTTACTTTTGCCTTAAAGGGATATTTCACTTTCAAACATGTATGGGGTCATTTTAACTACTCAGGCATATAGGCTTGGGTTACCATGATATCAAGCATAGTAATACATTATCAGAACATTGTTCATGGTATATAAAGTACATAATAAAACAGAAGTGATACAAATAATTTGGGTAATGTATATTACCGTAGAATCTCCAGCCTACAGTGCAGACTCTTCAGTCCTTCACAGAGCAGCTCCAGTAGTCCTGAGTCGTTCAGGTTGTTTTCACTGAGGTCCAATTCTCTCAAATGGGAAGGATTAGAGCTGAGAGCTGAAGCCACAACTTCAACCTCTGTCTGTCCGAGGTTACAGCCAACAAGTCTGTAAATGCAGATTAAATAAAGAGATTATCAAAACAAATTATACATAGTTCACTCTCATGGAAGTTAAATATTTCCTATCTAGTTATCCAGACATAAAAAGTATTTAGCACAACATTCAGTCTCTCTATCTATCTATATTTACTGTCTAAACTGTGTAAAAGCTTTACAAACAAGCTGCTAGAGACCAGCATTCAGTCTCTCTATTCTCATCCCTGTCTCCTCAAGCTGGGCCACAGCTGCAGGCTTTGATCTGGCTTCGAGGCGGAGCACCGACACAACGTTAGTTTGCATTTCTTCCAATATTATAACATTTCATAAGCTACAATATGGAGGTTATGTGAAGAGACAAGAGAACCAGGAAATACCAGTGACGCTCCCACACAGAGCATCAAAGGTACAGAGATAGCAAATATCCAATGAGGTGCAAATAGTTTTTTTCTTTTCTTTTTTAACACCACAAATAAACAAATAAAAATACAACTGACGAAAACTTTTCGACAACTACCTTTTCTCACTGACAAAACTAAATAAAAACTAAGATATGATGACTAAAACTATGACCAGTGGCAACAGTTCAGCAAAAGCTAGGGTATGGTAAAGATGGGAGTCGTCATGGAAAAGAGGCCTTACATTTTGTATAACACGGTTCTATTGTGAAAATAGCAGATCTACATGCTTACAACGCCTCGCAGCAAAAAAAAAAAAAAAGAAAGAAAAAACGAGTTTTGTCAGTTTTTTACACAGGTTTCTACGGATTCTTGGGCTGGATATGGCAGCCTGGAATGGTTGTTCAAGTGCAGCTAAACTTAGCATGTTAGTAAACGTGCCACAATTAAATAATCTATTGCTCCTGTGCAGCTGACCTGCGGAACCTGGGAATATACCATTCTGTCAAGCTGATAAGAATAGTCTACAAGTGTGGAGAATATAATTATAATACCTTGTTAAAGTGACCATTTTGTTAAATTTTGCATTTGTAGTTATTTTACTGCGCAGATAGACAAAGAGACATTCATGGATTTATATTTAAAAGTAACTTATTTTCCCCCCTGGAACCAGGGTATGGCAGCTGCATACCCCTGCCATACCCAATTGACGCCCCTGACTATGACTAAATATACTTACTATTTCCTCAACAAAACTGTTAGGCAGGGACTAGTGGAGAAGAGATCCAGAACTAATTTTTTGTTCTGCACACAACTAAACATTTTTTGTTTAGTTGTGTGCAGATGTCACTCTCTCAGAAAGTAGCAGATCTACATGCTCTCAACTTGTGTTGCTTCGACATGTTGTGAGCTTATCTGTTATTTTCAGCACACAGTGGAGTAAATCGACTAAAGTTAGTTAGAGTTAGTCGACTAAATCAACTGTAGATTTAGTCAACTATAGTTTTATGGTATTTAGTCAAATAAAACCAGACTAAAAGAAAGTGAGTAACTTTTCAGCTGACTATGACTAAAACTAAATTAGGGCTGTCTTCAAGTAGGGGGGGGGGGGGGGGGGGGGTTAATGCGAGTCGTTGACGAATCGTTTTATATATACACTATATAAAACCAGTAAGACTCTCTAATCGGGAGATAAGCGATCGTCAGGTCGGCAACCTCATGGTGGCGCTAGAAGAGGGGCATGTGAGAAATGAGGGGTGGAGGTTGTGATTTGCGAAAGTGTGGAGGAGGCTTCACTTCCACTCATCCAAAGACCTCCTTTGCCCCAGACTGTATGACGGGAGCATTTGCAAATAGTGGGAGTCAACAGTCTGGCCACGCGAGACTACATGACTACTAACCGAGCCTTCCTGCAGTTCCTCACAGCTGGGATCAGTCTCCTTCGCCCCTCCTCTGATGTGTTGTATTTGTCCAGGTCCAACTCATCCAGAACCTCCTCTGATGTCTGCAGTATGACGGCCAGAGCTGAACACAGGGTCTCAGACAGTTTCTCTGTTCTGTTCTCTGACTTCAGGTACTGTTGGATCTCCTGATGTAATGAGTGGTCGTTTATCTCCATCAAACACTGGAAGATGTTGACACAACTATCAGGAGAGGCATCTTTTATCAACTCCCTCAGGTTGTTGGTGGCTTTCTGGATCTCCCATGGACTGCTCTTTGTCTGTTCCAATAGGCTTCTCAACAGATTCTGGGTTGACTCCACAGAGAGGCCATGAAGGAAGCGGACAAAGAGGTCCAAGTGGACATTTTTACTCTCCATGGATTTCTTCATAGCAGCTTCTGGGAAGTCAGAGAGGGAATATACAGGATCTCCCAGGAATGTCTCCAGGACCTTCATGTTCCTCCCTGTTAAATCTGATGAGAAAACAACACAGACCCACAAACACACATGCGCGCACACGCACGCACACACGCGCACACACACACACACACACACACACACACACACACACACACACACACACACACACACACACACACACACACACACACACACACACACACACACAGTAGGTCAAAGGTCAAGTTTATTAAGTATTGACAGTTCAGGTGATTAAATATCTGAAAACTCAAATTTACACAAATCCAAAATACGCTTATGGAAACATATGGAATCTATGACAAGGTTGTGGGGGTCCCTGCTTCGTCTCTCTCTCAACTAAGGGGTCCTTGGCCTGAAAATGTTGAAGACGCCTGCAATAGTTTATGAAATGTTAAAGAGGCGGTGCCATAGTTTTCTACTTTTTCTGGTTTTCATGAGTCTAGGAGGTTGACAGTATTTCATTAGACCCCCTGGTGTGGTTGCTATGAGCAATTATGTATTCCCTTTGTATTTGGGTTTCTTCCTGGAGGATGAAACCTTGGGGGTCAAAAGTGCCAATCCAAAAAGAGCGATTAACTAACGTAATATAATTGAACCCACCCACGCACCTCCCCTCATCATCATTTCATTAAATTAGTACAACCTTTGTGGGCAGAGAAACGCCAGGTTGCTTTGTGCTCTGTGCCCAGATGCTGCTGACAGCTATCAAACATTTCACACTTTACCAGTTGACACTGATAAATGAGATCAATGGTTGAATTGTGTTTATAAAGACAGGTTGATTCCCTCAGCCCTCTCCCCCTTCGTGTGTGTAGTTTTTTTTTTTTTTTCGATGATCACTGCTTCACTATCTTAGCCCAACACAAGTAAACTTGGGATTTGCTACATTTTTCGTAAGAATAAGAAAATTGGACATTGCCGACCCGACGGGACCCACTCGAGTTACACTGTGTGGGCATAGATAGAGGCTAGAGCCAGTTGACGTGTTTTTGAATTGCCTATACACGCAACACTTATCAGCTATGGACATGAAGTACTCCTAGGTGAAAATAAATATAATTTTGAGGAAATAGAATGGTGGAGATGGCTCCAATGAATGTACAAAATGAGAGCACAGTTTTTAAAGCCTATATCCCATAGCCATAGGCTACAAGTTGTAGGTGTTGATTGAGTGCCATATATCAAATCTTATTCTTAAACATTTTCATGTAAACTAAAACCAAATTAAAATGTAGAGTTGTAAGGAAAAGGGGTAAGAATTCCCAAGATGAATTGAAAACAGTGAATAGCTAAATCAGTGTAACCAGATTAATCCAATTATGCATTTGAAAATACTAGATCTACAATCGTGTCACATGAGCTTGTAGATCTGCTATTTTCAAATAGCCAATCTGTATGTAGGTTTCAACTGGTTACACTGACTTTGACACAAAACTAATTTTGCTGTGGACCCTTTGGAACTCCCTCCAGGACCCCTGGGGGTCCCCAGACCCCAGTTTGACAATCACTGTTCTAGAGCATTTAGTAAACAACTGGGAAGAGCCATGGGCAGTACTGTCATGAGAATGAGGAGGGATTAGGAAAGGTGGGTGGTCTTGTTGTAGGAGGAGGAGGGACTGGTTCAGGTGGGTGGTGCTAAGGTGAAAACCTGGTACACTTGTGGGTGGTGGGTGGTGCTAAGGTGAAAACCCGGTGAACTGGTGGGTGTGACAGATACTCACATCTGGTAATGAGTTGAGGATTAAGCCAGTCTTCTCCTCCATGTTTCACTCTGTAGGAAGTAGAACAACAATGCATCAATGTCTCAGTGTCTAACACAACGTCTCCACTAGCTGACACTACAGTGTTTCTCCTATCATTATCTTGGTCCTGCAGCCCATCCAGACATACAGTACTCACTGCTGCCCAGTTTGGATCTCATCTCCTCCTCAGACTCCACCTTAACCTCTAGAGAACTCCACTCTCCTTTTGTCCCTTCTTGATGCAACTTTACTATGCAGATTTATCTTGGATAGGCTATGTCTTGTTATTTCTCAACCACAAGTACGAGTTTCTTTGAGGCACTAAACTATTCTCTCTGCAGTCTAGTTAAGTTATTATTTACACTTTGCAGGGTGTAAATAATGGCAGGGACACATTTCTACATTCTCTAACTCTGGTCCATAGCGTTAGAAGGTGTTATCCTTAACGCTATGTCACCGATGAGCCCTTGCACTCACAGCCACGGTAGCCCAGCCTGCTAAGCCTCTCATATGTAGTCTTTAAAAAATCTCAAAAAACAAAAAACAAAGACAGATCTGAGGTTGAAAGCCTACTTTCCTTAGTGAGTTAAGGAGAACTCCTTCTAACACTAAGGACCAGAGTTCATATTGATTTACTAACTGTAACATTGCAGTAATGATTACTAACAATTAGTCTTTTATTGTGAAGGCAAATGTTTCTGAACGTCTCACATCCTGCAAGTTTCCACAATTGGAAATATCCAATCTGCAAAATCAAACCTTGCATGCTTGCAGATCAGCTAGTTTTGGCATACAACACGTCTTACGACAAAGTCTAAAGGCCTGTCCATACTGTCACCGACTGAGTTGGGAAAGCTGCAAAAAGTTTGGTGGTTGGAGACAGCATGGACAGCCCTTTAGTAAGGCTTTACTTTGGAGATAATAAGCTACGAGTTTGTTTTCATGGCATGTTATTTTTAATCAAATTACAACACGTTTACCTTATGTTATGTTTAACCAAACATGTTTGGAGTGGACCACGGCGCTTGGAGTGGACCACGTTTCAAACACCACAGTGCGCTAATCACACGTTAAAAGGAATGGGCGCTAATTCGTTATCATCAAGTTAACTTTGACAGCCCTACTAAATACACAAATATGTACACATCTATGTTTGACTTTGTGTCAGAGTGAATACTCTGTTCAGAGACACATGAGGGAAACACTGCACATTCAGTGCACTAACATGGACACAGCTCAAGTCTACTCACTTGCAGTTCTCCAGGACTGGAACATTCACCATCATGTTGGAGCTCAGGTCCAGCTCTCTTAGGGTGGGATGAGAGCTTACAGCTGAGACCAGAAGTTCACAGCATCTCTCTGACAAGTTGCAGTGAGCCAGTCTGAATGAAGAATGAAACACATGATTGATTGATTGATAATCATATTTGAACTGAGGACCCCCACCCTGACAAGCACTTGAACAATGCCTCGCAGTGAGCTTGTAGATCAGCTATTTCAGAATGTTTGCCTCTTCCTTCCAGAATATTTGACAATTTGGTCAATTTGGTTTTAAAATCAATAAATTGTATCTTTATAAATGTGCAGATACCCTGTATACACTTATACTGTGTGTTGCACATTAACCTGGGGACACCCAAAAATTGTTTTGGGACCCCCTTGGGGTCACACGTTGAAAATAGCAAATCTACAAGCTCACATGAGCTTTGTGTCCTCGACACGTTGTGAGCTTGTAGATCTGTAATTTTTATGCGCAATCCCGTTGTATGACGAAGTAGCGTATACATTTGCCTTAAAGGGATATTACACTTTCAAACATGGTTGGGGTCATTTTAACGTCTACTCAGGCACATAGGCTTGGGTTATCATGATATCAAGCTTATTAATACATTCTCACCACAGCATTCATTTTACATTCACATAATACAGTACATATTACAGAAGTGATCAATATAAATCAGGTAAATGTATCTTACCGTAGAATCTCCAGCCTACAGTGCAGACTCTTCAGTCCTTCACAGAGCAGCTCCACTAGTCCTGAGTCGTTCAGGTCGTTTTCACTGAGGTCCAGTTCTCTCAAATGGGAAGGATTAGAGCTGAGAGCTGAAGACACAACTCCAACCTCTGTCTGTCTGAGGTTACAGCCAACAAGTCTGTAAATGCAGATTAAATAAGAGATTATCAAAACAAATTATTCATAAAGTATACATAGTTCACTGTCATGGGAGTTAAATAAAAGATCTCCTATCTAGTTATCCAGACATAAACAGTATTTAGTGGAGCAGAGGGTGGAATAGACAACACCACTTGACAGCACAGAATGACTGTACGGAGGAAGATAAAAATGTTTATGTTAAAGCTTTCAACCAGCAGTTAAAGGTGTGAAATGAAGACTGAACTACATTGTATATTTACTGCCTAAACTGTGTAAAAGCTTTACAAACAATCACCGACACGTTAGTTTGCATTTCCCCCAATATTATAACATTTCATAAGCTACAATATGGAGGTTATGTGAAGAGACAAGAGACAAAACCAGGAAATGCAAGTGATGCTCCCACCAGCTGGACAGTTGAGTTATAAGAATGATGAAACCACTCCTCATCCATAAATGTTGGGACTATTAAATATAGTCTGACTACGTAATATTTTTTTTTTCTTTTTTTTTTCCTTTTGCTACTAATATATATATTTTTTCAACCCCAGAAAATTGGAAACGCCAACTCCAAATATCTTAGCAAACATGAGCACGGATATTAGAAGTGTCTTGTATTATTGTTCTGTAACTGTATATCATTAACATAAAAATATACTTTAGTGTTGTATGTCCCTTTAACGGAGTAAAGAAGCTCACCTGGTGAACTATGGCAGATGTAATACAATGATTGAATCTGGAGCTTGGACAAACATTTTGTTTTAAGTTTGACTAAGTTCCACAGATACATATTGTGAAAATAGCTGAACTACAAACTCACAATAACTCGCAATGAGCTTGTATATCGGCTATTTTCACAATTTTGCCCCTTTCTTCTGTAATATTTGACAATTTGTCCAATTTGGTTTTAAAAATGTCTTAAAAGTCATTGAATTGTACCTTTAGAAATGTGCTGATAATCTGTGTACATTTATGTATGTTGGTTTGTTTACAACAACTATGTAGACATTAAGCTAATCATCTGGGGACCCCCAAAATAATTTGGGGACCCCATTGGGGCTCCCGACCCTCAGTTTGGAACCACATGCATAGGCTAATCAAACGATAATTGATTGGTACAGTAAGGTCTACAGACACATAGGCTTCTTGGGTTACCATGATATCAAGCTTATTAATACATTCTCACCACAGCATTCATATTATATTCACATAATACAGTACATAATAAAACAGAAGTGATCAAAATAAATTGGGTAAATGTATTTTACCGTAGAATCTCCAGCCTACAGTGCAGACTCTTCAGTCCTTCACAGAGCAGCTCCACTAGTCCTGAGTCGTTCAGGTTGTTTTCACTGAGGTCCAATTCTCTCAAATGGGAAGGATTAGAGCTGAGAGCTGAAGCCACAACTTCAACCTCTGTCTGTCTGAGCTTACAGCCAACAAGTCTGTAAATGCAGATTAAAGGGACATTTCACTTTCAAAAAAGCTGCAGTTATCCAGACATAAAAAGTATTTAGAGCATTCAGTCTCTCTATTTCTCATCCCTGTCTCCTCAAGCAGGGCCACAGCTGCAGGCTTTGATCTGGCTTCGAGGCGGAGCACCGACACAACATTAGTTTGCATTTCCCCCAATATTATAACATTTCATAAGCTACAATATGGAGGTTATGTGAAGAGACAAGAGACAGAACCAGGAAATACCAGTGATGCTCCCACACAGAGCATCACAGGTACAGAGATAGCAAATATCCAATGAGGTAAAAATAGTTTTTTTTTTTTTTTTTAACACCACAAACAAACAAATAAAAATAAAACTATGACGAAAACTTTTCAACAACTACCTTTTCTCACTGACAAAATGAAATAAAAACTAAGATAAGATGACTAAAACTATGACTAAATATACTATTTCCTCAACAAAAATGTTAGGGAATGCTAGTGGAGAAGAGATCCAGTAGAACTAAAAGACAAGTCATTTTTTCTTTAGTTGTGTGCAGATGTCACTCTCTCAGAATGTAGCAGATCTACATGCTCTCAACTTGTGGTGCTTCGACATGTTGTTAGCTTGTATATCTGTTATTTTCAGCACACAGCTGATTAAAGATCTGTCATTTCAACACTATCACAGCCCGCCAAAAAAGCATTTTTGTCGACTAAATCAACTGTAGATTTAGTCAACTATAGTTTTATGGTATTTAGTCAAATAAAACCAGGCTAAAAGAAAGTGAGTAACTTTTCAGCTGACTAAAATATTACTAAAACTAAATTAGGGCTGTCAAACGACTCAGGATTTAACAAGTCAAGTCGGGGGGTTTAATGCGACTATATAAAACCAGTAAGTCTCGCTAATCGGGATCGTCAGGTCAGCAACCTCATGGTAGCGCTAGAAGAGGGGGCATGTGAGAAATGAGGGGTGGAGGTTGTGATTTGCAAAAGTGTGGAGGAGGCTTCACTTCCACTCATCCAAAGACCTCCTTTGCCCCAAACTGTATGACGGAGCATTTGCAAATCGTGGGAGTCAACAGTCACAACAGCTATATGCGAGACTACATGACTACTAACCGAGCCTTCCTGCAGTTCCTCACAGCTGGGATCAGTCTCCTTCGTCCCCCCTTTGATGAGTTGTATTTGTCCAGGTCCAACTCATCCAGAACCTCCTCTGATGTCTGCAGTATGACGGCCAGAGCTGAACACAGGGTCTCAGACAGTTTGTCTGTTCTGTTCTCTGACTTCAGGTACTGTTGGATCTCCTGGTGTAATGAGTGGTCCTTCATCTCCATCAAACAGCGGAAGATGTTGAAGATGTTGATACATCTGTCAGCAGAGGCATCTTTTAACAACTCCCTCAGGTTGTTGGTGGCTTTCTGGATCTCCCATGGACTGCTCTTTGTCTGTTCCAATAGGCTTCCCAACAGACTCCGGGTTGACTCCCCAGAGAGGCCATGAAGGAAGCGGACAAAGAGGTCCAAGTGGACATTTTTACTCTCCATGGATTTCTTCATAGGAGCTTTTGGGAAGTCAGAGAGGGAATATACAGTATCTCCCAGGAATGCCTCCAGGACCTTCATGTTCCTCCCTGTTAAACTCTGGAAATCTGATGAAAAACAACACTTTATTAAGTATTGACAGTTCAAGTGATTAAATATCTCAAAACTAAAATTTACACAAATCCAAAATACACTTATGGAAACTATATGGAATCTATGACAAGGTTGTGGGGGTCCCTGCTTTGTCTCTCTCTCAACTAAGGGTTCCTTGGCCTGAAAATGTTGCCTGCAATAGTTTATGAAATGTTAAAGAGGTGGTGCCATAGTTTTCTACTTTTTCTGGTTTTCATGAGTCTAGGAGGTTGACAGTACTTCATTAGACCCCCTGGTGTGGTTATATGAGCAATTATGTATTCCCTTTGTATTTGGGTTTCTTCCTGGAGGATGAAACCTTGGGGGTCAAAAGTGCCAATCCAAAAAGAGCGATTAACTAACGTAATATAATCGAACCCACCCACGCACCTCCCCTCTTCATCATTTCATTATATTAGTACAACCTTTGTGGGCAGAGAAACGCCAGGTTGCTCTATGCTCTGTGCCAGCTATCAAACATTTCACACTTTACCAGTTGACACTGACAAATGAGATCAATGGTTGAATTGTGTTTATAAAGACAGGTTGATTCCCTCAGCCCTCTCCCCCTTTGTGTGTTCGATGATCACTGCTTCACTATCTTAGCCCAACACAAGTAAACTTGGGATTTGCTACATTTTTCATAAGAATAAGAAAATTGGACATTGCCGACCCGACGGGACCCACTCGAGTTACACTGTTAGGGCATAGATAGAGGCTAGAGCCAGTTGACGTGTTTTTGAATTGCCTATACACGCAACACTTATCAGCTATGGACATGAAGTACTCCTAGGTGAAAATAAATATAATTTTGAGGAAATAGAATGGTGGAGATGGCTCCAATGAATGTACAAAATGAGAGCACAGTTTTTAAAGCCTATATCCCATAGGCTACAAGTTGTAGGTGTTGATTGTTATTAAACCTTTTCATGTAAACTAAAACCAAATTAAAATGTAGAGTTGTAAGGAAAAGGGTGAAGAATCCCCAAGATGAATTGAAAACAGAGAATAGCTAAATCAGTGTAACCAGATTAATCCAATTATGCATTTGAAAATAGCAGATCTACAATCTGCTATTTTCAAATAGCCAATCTGTATATAGGTTTCAACTGGTTACACTGACTTTGACACTAACAAATTATGCTGAGGACCGTTTGGAACTCCCTCAAGGACCCCTGGGGGTCCCCAGACCCCAGGTTTACAATCACTGTTCTAGAGCATTTAGTAATCAACTGGGAAGAGCCATGGGCAGTACTGTCATGAGAATGAGGAGGGATTAGGAAAGGTGGGTGGTCTTGTTGTAGGAGGCGGAGGGACTGGTTCAGGTGGGTGGTGCTAAGGTGAAAACCCGGTGAACTGGTGGGTGTGACAGATACTCACATCTGGTAATGAGTTGAGGATTAAGCCAGTCTTCTCCTCCATGTTTCACTCTGCAGGAAGTAGAACAACAATGCATCAATGTCTCAGTGTCTAACACAACGTCTCCACTAGCTGACACTACAGTGTTTCTCCTATATCATTATCTTGGTCCTGCAGCCCATCCAGACATACAGTACTCACTGCTGCCCAGTTTGGATCTCATCTCCTCCTCAGACTCCACCTTAATAATGAGTGCCAAAGACGAAACAAAAATCCCTAAGTGCCCAAAATGTAATGAATTTTACCTATATTCGGAGGCTCAGAGTAAAAGTAATCTGAGTAAATGTAATCCGAGTATGTCCTGTTTATTTTCACAATAGTATTTTCTTTCACTCAGGACAGAATATTGACAACCGCGGGACCTCATTGCTTTTGTAACGGCCGGTAGACAAGGCCGCATTTTAAACATGAACATGATTTAAAAGTTAGATCTGGAGATAAATGCACATTTGTGCAGCAGCGTAACGGTGCTGTTAGTCCATGGGCCATACGAGTTGTCGGTATCAAAAAGGTGGCAAAGGTTATCATGCATTTTTGAAAAGCTCTATATCTGTAGATTATATTTTGGTATGATAACCCTTTCTTAGACACAGCTAAATTGGTGTTATCAGCCGCTAGAGTTGGTGTCCCATTAACTTTACATTACAGGGAAAAAAAGCAAAAAAATAATCTGCTTTTAGTAGCATAAGAGGGGTCAAACTAGGGGTTTGTCATAATGCCGAATCCATTGCAAGCATTTGTTTTGCAGAACAAACATTCCTTGGGCTAAAAATGGCCTCAGAAAACGATGCATGTATGGGTGTGCATTCATGTTAGTCGGAGGCCTTAGGGTTTTATTTCTCGTGCTAATCAGTCTAAAAGCGCCAAATTTTGCACAGATGTAGCCCAGGGCATGCTCTAATGATTTAGCTAGGGCGCCCGAGTCGGTGACCTTCGGAGTCGCCACAGCTCCAGAAAAACAATGGTTTAGTGATGAAAAGTGATGAGTCATCACTTTTCAGAGTTTTGTGGATGTTTTCTGGAGCCCGAAGGTCAACGACTCGTGCACACTAGCTTAATCATTAGAGCATGCCCTGGGCTACATCTGTGCAAAATTTGGCGCTTTTAGACTGATTAGCACGAGAAATAAAACCCTAAGGCCTCCGACTAACATGAATGCACACCCATACATGCATCGTTTTCTGAGGCCATTTTTAGCCCAAGGAATTTTTTTGCAAAACAGATGGTTGCAATGGATTCGGCATCATGACAAACCCCTAGTTTGACCCCTCTTATGCTACTAAAAGCAGATTAATTTTTTTACGTTTTTTCCTGTAATGTAATGTTAATGGGACACCAACTCTAGCGGCTGATAACACCAATTTAGCTGTGTCTCAGAAAGGGTTATCATACCAAAATATAATCTACAGATATAGAGCTTTTATAAAATGCATGGTAACCTTTGCCACCTTTTTGATACCGGCATCTCGTATGGCCCATGGACTATGTGGATGAGGGACACGCGACTTCCCGGTCACATGATCTCACACTGCATTTCGGGAAATGGAGTGTTTTTCTTCACCGTGGTAGCCTGGTACAGTAGCTAAAGATTAATTCAGTTTACTGTACAACACGTCGAATGTGTCATGGGCACACAGAGACATCAAATAGTTTGGCGTGTTGGCACTTCGTGGGCACCCGATGTGGTGTTAACCTAGCCTCGCAACAGCCAGACTCTCCCAGGGGAGAGTCTGGGAGTCCTCCGTAGACAATGCATTACGCAATGACGTAGTTACTCACTTTGACTGACAGGTCCAGTCAGTAGTCATCAGCACATCAAAACATCGTCGGGAGAACATCAAATACGTCTTTTCCAGACAGAAATTCCAAAGTTGCAAACTGTTGTTCGTTTTTAAGTTATGAGATGCCGTTGATTTCAGATAAAACTTCGCTTAATGCAGCTTTTATTTGCGATTTGTGAACTCGCATCGGACATGGGGTCCGCCATGTTTGTTGTCAAAATGCGAGAGCTGTAGCAGCCGCTCGACCAATCAGGAGCGGTGTGAGGCGGGTTCGCTCGAAATGCAGCCTTTTGATTGGAAATTGAAGAACCTATTTCTCATAAAGAGACTCGATGGGAGGGATACCAGACCGAGAAAGGAAGCACATTGGTGATGACGTAACTCGGGATGGCTTGCGAGGCTAGTGTTAACCTCCTTGTATCCCTTCTTGATGCAACTTTCTATGCAGATTTATCTTGGATAGGCTATGTCTTGTTATTTCTCAACCACAAATACACTACTAGTTTATTTGAGTCACTAAACTGTTCTCTCTGCAGTCTAGTTAAGTTATTATTTACACTTTGCAGGGTGTAAATAATGGCAGGGACACATTTCTACATGTTCTAACTCTGGTCCATAGCGTTAGAAGGTGTTATCCTTAACGCTATGTCACCGATGAGCCCTTGGACTCACAGCCACGGTAGCCCAGCCTGCTAAGCCTCTCATATGTAGTCTTAAATAAAACATAGACTTTAGCTACTCACAAAAACAAAGACGGATCTGAGGTTGAAAGCCTACTTTCCTTAGTGATTTAAGGAGAACTCCTTCTAACGCTAAGGACCAGAGCTCAAGCTCAACAGATGGACATATTGATTTACTAACTGTAACATTGCAGTAATGATTACTAAACATTAGGCTTTTATTGTGAAGGCAAATGTTTCTGAACGTCTCACATCCTGCAAGTTTCCGCAAGTGGAAATAGCCAATCTGCAAAATCAAACCTTGCATGCTTGCAGATCAGCTAGTTTTGGCATACAACACGTCTTACGACAAAGTCTAAAGGCCTGTCCATACTGTCACCGACTGAGTTGGGAAAGCTGCAAAAAGTTTGGTGGTCGGAGACAGCATGGACAGCCCTTTAGTCAGGCTTTACTTTGGAGATAATAAGCTACGAGTTTGTTTCTGTGACATGTTATTTTTAATCCAATTACAACACGTTTACCTTATGTTATGTTTAACCAAACACGTTTGGAGTGGACCACGGCACTTGGAGTGGACCATGTTTCAAACACCACAGTGCGCTAATCACACGTTAAAAGGTATGGCCGCAAACTCGTTATTATCGAGTTAACTTTGACAGCCCTACTAAATACACAAATATGTATACATCTATTTGTGACTTTGTGTCAGAGTGAATACTCTGTTCAGAGACACATGAGGGAAACACTGCACATTCAGTGCACTAACATGGACACAGCTCAAGTCTACTCACTTGCAGTTCTCCAGGACTGGAACATTCACCATCATGTTGGAGCTCAGGTCCAGCTCTCTTAGGGAGGGATGAGAGCTTACAGCTGAGACCAGAAGTTCACAGCATCTCTCTGACAAGTTGCAGTGAGCCAGTCTGAATGAAGAATGAAACACCAGATTGATTAATTGATAATCATATTTGAACTGAGGACCCCCACCCTGACAAGCACTTGGAACAATGCCTTGCAGTGAGCTTGTAGATCGTCTATTTCAGTTTGCCGCTTCCTTCCAGAATATTTGACAATTTGGTCAATTTGGTTTTAAAGTCAATAAATTGTACCTTTATAAATGTGCAGATACCCTGTATACACTTATACTGTGTGTTGCACATTAAGCTGGGGACGCCCAAAAATAGTTTTGGGACCCTCTTGGGGTCACACGTTCAAAATAGCAATGAGCACATGAGCTTTGTGTCCTCGACACGTTGTGAGCTTGTAGATCAGTTATTTTTATGCGCAATCCCGTTGTATGAAGACGTAGCGTATACATTTGCCTTAAAGGGATATTACACTTTCAAACATGATTGGGGTCATTTTAATGTCTACTCAGGCACATAGGCTTGGGTTATCATGATATCAAGCTTATTAATACATTCTCACCACAGCATTCATATTACATTCACATAAAACAGTACATAGGCCTATTACAGAAGTGATCAATATAAATCAGGTAAATGAATCTTACCGTAGAATCTCCAGCCTACAGTGCAGACTCTTCAGTCCTTCACAGAGCAGCTCCACTAGTCCTGAGTCGTTCAGGTCGTTTTCACTGAGGTCCAATTCTCTCAAATGGGAAGGATTAGAGCTGAGAGCTGAAGCCACAACTTCAACCTCTGTCTGTCTGAGGTTACAGCCAACAAGTCTGTAAATGCAGATTAAATAAGAGATTATCAAAACAAATTATACATAGTTCACTGTCATGGGAATTAAATAAAATATCTACTATCTAGTTATCCAGTCATAAACAGTGTTTAGTGGAGCGGAGTGTGGAATAGACAACACCACTTGACAGCACAAAATGACTGTACGGAGGAAGATAAAACATTTTATATTAAAGCTTTCAACCAGGTGTGAAATGAGACTGTGTAAAAGCTTTACAAACAAGCTGCTAGAGACCAGCATTCAGTCTCTCTATTTCTCATCCCTGTCTCCTCAAGCTGGGCCACAGCTGCAGGCTTTGATCTGGCTTCGAGGCGGAGCACCGACACAACGTTAGTTTTCATTTCCCCAAATATTATAACATTTCATAAGCTACAATATGGAGGTTATGTGAAGAGACAAGAGACAGAAGCAGGAAATACCAGTGAAGCTCCCACACAGAGCATCACAGGTACAGAGATAGCAAATATCCAATGCGGTGCAAATAGTTTTTTGCTTTTTTTTTTTCTGAACACCACAAATAAACTAATAAAAATAAAACTGACGAAAACTTTTCGACAACTACCTTTTCTCACCGACAAAACTAAATAAAAACTAATATATGATGACTAAAACTATGACCAGTGGCATCAGTTCAGCAAAAGCTAATGAGAGTCGTTGACGAATCGTTTTATATATACACTATATAAAACCAGTAAGACTCTCTAATCGGGAGATAAGTGATCGTCAGGTCGGCAACCTCATGGTGGCGCTAGAAGAGGGGCATGTGAGAAATGAGGGGTGGAGGTTGTGATTTGTGAAAGTGTGGAGGAGGCTTCACTTCCACTCATCCAAAGACCTCCTTTGCCCCAGACTGTATGACGGAGCATTTGCAAATCGTGAGAGTCAACAGTCTGGCCACGCGAGACTACATGACTACTAACCGAGCCTTCCTGCAGTTCCTCACAGCTGGGATCAGTCTCCTTCGCCCCCCCTTTGATGTGTTGTATTTGTCCAGGTCCAACTCATCCAGAACCTCCTCTGATGTCTGCAGTATGACGGCCAGAGCTGAACACAGGGTCAAGGACAGTTTCGCTGTTCTGTTCTCTGACTTCAGGTACTGTTGGATCTCCTGATGTAATGAGTGGTCGTTCATCTCCATCAAACAGCGGAAGATGTTGACACATCCATCAGGAGAGACATCTTTTAACAACTCCCTCAGGTTGTTGGTGGCTTTCTGGATCTCCCATGGACTGCTCTTTGTCTGTTCTAATAGGCTTCTCAACAGACTCCGGTTTGACTCCAGAGAGAGGCCATGAAGGAAGCGGACAAAGAGGTCCAAGTGGACATTTTTACTCTCCAGGGATTTATTCATAGCAGCTTTTGGGAAGTCAGAGAGGGAATATACAGGATCTCCCAGGAATGTCTCCAGGACCTTCATGTTCCTCCCTGTTAAACTCTGGAAATCTGATGAGAAAACAACACAGAAACATTAAATACAAAACACACTCATGCATTCACAGACACGTGCGCGCGCGCGCACACACACACACACACACACACACACACACACACACACACACCCTAAGCGGTAGCACTTTACAATAATGACCTGTTATAAATCATTTATAAACATTTATAAGCAGTTTGTAGATGAGTAATAAACATGAACAAACTATGAAAAAATGTTTACCTAAACATTTATAACTGTTTCATTTTTATTTATTTGTTTCTAAATTTTTATCCCACGATTTTTTTAACCCATTTTTTCACCCGGTGCCAATTGCCTAAGCTGTGATCCTGGGCTCTACTCTCCCTCTGCCAACCTGGGGAGGGCCCCGAACTGAGCTCATGCTTCCTTCAATGCATGAGGAGTGAGCAGGCCGCTTCTTATCACCTGACAGGGGGAGCTTCCCCGGTTGGACGTAGCGCGTGGAAGGAACACGTTATTCCAACCAGTTCCATTATCTACCCTAGGAGACACGGGGAGAACATGCAAACTCCACACAGAAAGGCCCTTTTGCCAACCCCACCTAGGGTGTGGGCACTGATGACGCGGAGGAGGGAACACGCCCCCAGCACCCACAGTGTCCCCCGGCGGGAATCAAACCCAGGACCTTCTAGCTGTGAGGCGACTATTAGTAAGTAGTAAAATAATCATGAATAAGCCATTTTTACACATTCATAAATGATTAATAAATCATTTGTAACAAAAAAAATGCGTTATTTATATGCTATTTGTAGATAAGTAACTAATCATTTACAAGCAATCTATATACCTTGTAAAACATTCCTAATATATCTATAAATCATTAGTAGATGTTATCAAGAGCCCTAATGTAAAGTGAAGACTAGGTCGCAAGTTACTATGAAAACCTTCACCGGCTGTCTGTCAGTCCCTCTGTCAGTCCGTCCGTCACGTCACACTTTTGGTCCTACTCTAATCTCTGGCACCGTTGCCCCTATGCCTATCCATACCAAACTTTGCACACACACTCCTTGGCTGTCTGTTAATGTGGCCTCTGTGTTCATGGTTAACATATGCTTTGTAAAACATTCCTTAAATAGCTATAAATCATCAGTAGATGTTATCAAGAGCCCTAAGTGAAGACTATTCATTGTTTACCAGTAAGACTCCCTAACCGGGAGATACGCGACCGTCACATCGCATACACAAACTTTAGAAGGCAGTCGTAGCCAATCAGGAGGGAATATGGGAAATGGGACAGATCCATATTGATGACATGACTTTAGCTTTGCGTGATTTTATATTTAAGGAATGTTTTACAAAGCATATGTTAACCATGAACAAACAAGGAGGCCACATTAACAGACAGCCAAGGAGTGTGTGTACAAAGTTTGGCATGGATAGGGGCAACGGTGCCGGAGATAGAAGTAGGGCCAAAAGTGTGACGTGACGTGACGTGACGTGACGTGACCTGACCTGACCTGACCTGACCTGACCTGACGGACATACTGACAGAGGGACTGACAGACAGCCGGTGGAGGTTTTCATAGTAACTTGCGACCTAGTCTAGACTTTACATTAGGGCTCTTGATAACATCTACTAATGATTTATAGATATATTAGGAATGTTTTACAAGGTATATAGATAGCTTGTAAATGATTATAGTTACTTATCTAAAAATAGCATATAAATTATGTATAATTTTAGTTACAAATGATTTATTAATCATTTACAAATGTATATAAATGGTTTATTCATGATCAGTTTACTACTTACTAATACCTTACTAATAACATGTAAATGATGTTTAAAACAGTTATAAATGTTTAGGTAAACATTTGTTCATAGTTTGTTCATGTTTATTACTCAGCTACAAACTGCTTATAAATGTTTATAAATTATTTATAACAGGTCATTATTGTAAAGTGCTACCCACAAATCCAAAATACACTTATGGAAACTATATGGAATCTATGACAAGGTTGTGGGGGTCCCTGCTTCGTCTCTCTCAACTAAGGGTTCCTTGGCCTGAAAATGTTGAAGATCCCTGCAATAGTTTATGAAATGTTAAAGAGGTGGTGCCATAGTTTTATACTTTTTCTGGTTTTCATGAGTCTAGGAGGTTGACAGTATTTCATTAGACCCCCTGGTGTGGTTGTTATGAGCAATGATGTATTCCCTTTGTATTTGGGTTTCTTCCTGGAGGATGAAACCTTGGGGGTCAAAAGTGCCAATCCAAAAAGAGCGATTAACTAACGTAATATAATCGAACCCACCCACGCACCTCCCCTCATCATCATTTCATTATATTAGTACAACCTTTGTGGGCAGAGAAACGCCAGGTTGCTCTATGCTCTGTGCCCAGATGCTGCTGACAGCTATCAAACATTTCACACTTTACCAGTTGACACTGACAAATGAGATCAATGGTTGAATTGTGTTTATAAAGACAGGTTGATTCCCTCAGCCCTCTCCCCCTTCGTGTGTGTAGTTTCTTTTTTTTTTTTTTTTCGATGATCACTGCTTCACTATCTTAGCCCAACACAAGTAAACTTGGGATTTGCTACATTTTTCGTAAGAATAAGAAAATTGGACATTGCGGACCCGACGCGGGACCCACTCGAGTTACACTGTTTGGGCATAGATAGAGGCTAGAGCCAGTTGACGTGTTTTTGAATTGCCTAATACACGCAACACTTATCAGCTATGGACATGAAGTACTCCTAGGTGAAAATAAATATAATTTTGAGGAAATAGAATGGTGGAGATGGCTCTAATGAATGTACAAAATGAGAGCACAGTTTTTAAAGCCTATATCCCATAGGCTACAAGTTGTAGGTGTTGATTGAGTGCCATATATCAAATCTTATTCTTAAACATTTTCATGTAAACTAAAACCAAATTAAAATGTAGAGTTGTAAGGAAAAGGGGTAAGAATTCCCAAGATGAATTGAAAACAGTGAATAGCTAAATCAGTGTAACCAGATTAATCCAATTATGCATTTGAAAATAGCAGATCTACAATCGTGTCACATGAGCTTGTAGATCTGCTATTTTCAAATAGCCAATCTGTATGTAGGTTTCAACTGGTTACACTGACTTTGACACAAAACTAATTTTGCTGTGGACCCTTTGGAACTCCCTCCAGGACCCCTGGGGGTCCCCAGACCCCAGTTTGACAATCACTGTTCTAGAGCATTGTGTAAACAACTGGGAAGAGCCATGGGCAGTACTGTCATGAGAATGAAGAGGGATTAGGAAAGGTGGGTGGTCTTGTTGTAGGAGGTGGAGGGACTGGTTCAGGTGGGTGGTGCTAAGGTGAAAACCTGGTACACTTGTGGGTGGTGGGTGTGACAGATACTCACATCTGGTAATGAGTTGAGGATTAAGCCAGGCTTCTCCTCCATGTTTCACTCTGCAGGAAGTAGAACAACAATGCATCAATGTCTCAGTGTCTAACACAACGTCTCCACTAGCTGACACTACAGTGTTTCTCCTATCATTATCTTGGTCCTGCAGCCCATCCAGACATACAGTACTCACTGCTGCCCAGTTTGGATCTCATCTCCTCCTCAGACTCCACCTTAACCTCTAGAGAACTCCACTCTCCTTTTATCCCTTCTTGATGCAACTTTACTATGCAGATTTATCTTGGATAGGCTATGTCTTGTTATTTCTCAACCACAAGTACTAGTTTCTTTGAGGCACTAAACTGTTCTCTCTGCAGTCTAGTTAAGTTATTATTTACACTTTGCAGGGTGTAAATAATGGCAGGGACACATTTCTACATGTTCTAACTCTGGTCCATAGCGTTAGAAGGTGTTATCCTTAACGCTATGTCACCGATGAGCCCTTGCACTCACAGCCACGGTAGCCCAGCCAGCTCAGCCTCTCATATGTAGTCTTAAAAAAAACAAATACGGATCTGAGGTTGAAAGCCTACTTTCCTTAGTGAGTTAAGGAGAACTCCTTCTAACACTAAGGACCAGAGCTCAAGCCCAACAGATGGACATATTGATTTACTAACTGTAACATTACAGTAATGATTACTAACTAGAAAAATATTGTTCCTTCGAAACAATTGTGGGCTCGCTTCAAGCCAGAAAACAATGGCTATAAAAGTACAAAATTTCAAGATCGCAGGCAGTGCTCTCTTTGACGTTACTGACGTCAAAGATTGGTCCATTTTGTTCCAAAAATGTGTTGTGCAAAAATTGACCCGCTGGTGGCGCTATAACAGGCCAATGTAAGAAGGGTGGTATCTGTACCTTGACCTATTGGGAATGTGCTTGCAAGATTTCACGCACATTGCAGGCTGTGTTCATGATTTGGGGTGTTTTTGGCTTTGGCCACTTTATCGCTGCTTGCAGCTATATTCATTATTCTTTTTTTTTTTTTGTGTGTGTGTGCACTTCATAGGCATATTAGATAAAGGTCCTTAGATTGTGTGTAGAATGTTTCATGCAAATTGCAAAAGAAAATCCTAACGGGTTTAAGCGTTTCACAAACTGCTCAAAATGATATAGTGCCCCCCTTTGGCCAATTGGGGTAAGATTGGTTTTAGTGATATTTGGACTAACACTCTACATCTTTGCCAAATGCCATGAACATGTTACTTTGCATGTATGATTTAGAGGCAGAAGAATAATTTGCATAAAACTGCAATATTCATTGAATTTATTTAAAAAAGCATGTTTCAATTTTAAAGAAATCCGATCTGACAGATCTTTAGATATCGGTCCAAAGTTCACGTAAAAAAAGTTTTGTGCACGTGGAGCGAAGATTCCAGAATAAAAGCGGGTTTACGCGTTTTACAAACTGCTCAAAATGGCGGAAAATTGAAGGGCGGAGCTTACTTAACAACGACACAGATGTCTTCCGCTCGAGTCAAAGCACGCGTGTAACAAGTTGCATGTCTTCAAACGAAACGAGTCATGACTTATGCCCGTTTGAAGTTTGAATTTTCAAACGCTTCGTATAGCGCCCCCCTTTGGCCGATTGGAATAAAATTGGTTTCAGTGATACTTTGACTAACCCTCCACATCTTTGCCAAATGCCATGAACGTGTAACTTTGCATGTATGATTTAGAGGCCAAAGAATAATTTGCATAAAACCGCAATATTGATTAAATTATTAAAAAATTATATTTCACTTTAAAAAAAATCTGGTTGATCAATCTGACCGTATTGGTCCAAAGTTCATGTGAAAAAAGTTTCGTGCACTTGACGCGAAAATCCCAGGAGGAGATAGATTTTTACTGTTTTTCATATAATTCCGAATTGTGGGAGACCTAAAGGTCAGAGGTCAAAAGTTAGAGGGTAAAAGTTGTTCGGCATGAGGAGACGCATACGTGTATACAGGTTTCATGGCTGTACCTAAAACACAGCATGAGCTATACCTGTTCAAAGATCGCACTTTCGAAGGCTTCCTACAGCGCCACCATTTGGCCGATTGCTATAGAAAATGATAGCACACTTCGCCACTGTAAACTGAACACATTGATGTTTTTATTTTCATTTTCTCACTAAGTATGTAGGAGTAGAAAGGAACCGAAAATCCCGTCTACTTACTAGATAAATAAATAACTAGAAAAATATTGTTCCTTCGAAACAATTGTGGGCTCGCTTCAAGCCGGAAAACAATGGCTATAAAAGCACAAAATGTCAAGATCGCAGGCAGTGCTCTCTTTGACGTTACTGACGTCAAAGATTGGTCCATTTTGTTCCAAAAATGTGTTGTGCAAAAGTTGACCCGCTGGTGGCGCTATAACAGGCCAATGTGAGAAGGTTGGTATCTGTTCCTTGACCTATTGGGAATGTGCTTGCAAGATTTCACGCACATCCCAGGCTGTGTTCATGATTTGAGGTGTTTTTGGCTTTGGACACTTTATCGCTGCTTGCAGCTATATTTATTATTATTATTTTATAATTTTTTTGTGTGCACTTCATAGGCATGTTAGATAAAGGTCCTTAGATTGCGTGTAGAATGTTTCATGCAAATTGCAAAAAAAAATCCTAGAATAAAAACGGGTTTAAGCGTTTTACAAACTGCTCAAAATTATATAGCGCCCCCCTTTGGCCATTTGGGGTAAGATTGGTTTCAGTGATATTTGAACTAACCCTCTACACTATTTTGTCATGAAAATGTGACTTTGCATGTATGTTTTAGAGGCAGAAGAATAATTTGCATAAAAATGCAATATTGTTTGAATTATTTAAAAAAGCATGTTTCAATGTTAAAGAAATCCGATCTGACAGATCTTTAGATATCGGTCCAAAGTTCACGTAAAAAAAGTTTTGTGCACGTGACGCGAAAATTCCAGAATAAAAGCGGGTTTACGCGTTTTACAAACTGCTCAAAATGGCGGAGAATCTTAGGGCGGAGCTTACTTAACAACGACACAGATGTCTTCCGCTTGAGTCAAAGCACGCGTGTAACAAGTTGCATGTCTTCAAACGAAACGAGTCATGACTTATGCCCGTTTGAAGTTTGAATTTTCAGACGCTTCGTATAGCGCCCCCCTTTGGCCGATTGGAATAAAATTGGTTTCAGTGATACTTTGACTAACCCTCCACATCTTTGCCAAATGCCATGAACTTGTAACTTTGCATGTATGATTTAGAGGCCGAAGAATAATTTGCATAAAACCGCAATATTTATTGAATTATTAAAAAATTATATTTCACTTTAAAAAAAATCTGGTTGATCAATCTGACCGTATTGGTCCAAAGTTCATGTGAAAAAGGTTTTGTGCACTTGACGCGAAAATCCCAGGAGGAGATAGATTTTTACTGTTTTTCATATAATTCCGAATTGTGGGAGACCTAAAGGTCAGAGGTCAAAAGTTAGAGGCTAAAAGTTGTTCGGCATGAGGAGACGCATACGTGTATACAGGTTTCATGCCTGTACCTCAAACACAGCATGAGCTATACCTGTTCAAAGTTCGCACTTTCGAAGGCTTCGTGCAGCGCCACCATTTGGCCGATTGCTATAAAAAATAATAGCGCACTTCGCCACTGTAAACTGAACACATTGATGTTTTTATTTTCATTTTCTCACTAAGTATGTAGGAGTAGAAAGGAACCGAAGTTCCCGTCTACTGTCTGACTGACTGATAGATAAATAATGACAATATCTAAAGTGTGCTCGCCTTATAGGCGAGCCCACAATGACAATATCTAAAGTGTGCTCGCCAGGTACTGGCGAGCCCACAACAATTAGGCTTTTATTGTGAAGGCAAACGTTTCTGAACGTCTCACATCCTGCAAGTTTCCGCAAGTGGAAATTGCCAATCTGCAAAATCACACCTTGCATGCTTGCAGATCAGAATACAACACGTCTTACGACAAAGTCTAAAGGCCTTTCCATACTGTCTCCGACCACCAAACCTTTCATCGGAAAGGTCCGGTTCAACTGGCGTCACTCGCAACTGAAAAGCATTACCCCGAATTGGAGTTGGGAAAGCTGCAAAAGGTTTTGTGGTCGGAGACAGCATGGACAGCCCTTTAGTCAGGCTTTACTTGGGAGATAATAAGCTATGAGCCTTTTTTCGTGGCATGTTATGTTTAATCAATCTACAACACGATATTTGGAGTGGACTACAGCGCTTGGAGTGGACCAGGTTTCAAACGGGTCCGCATCAGTGTGCAGACGGGCCGGTATTCCGACACTAAAACTAACCCTAACCCTAAACCTAACCTCAGTAACCGTGACGAGTAACTAACCTGCCGACGCTAGTCGGAACAGCGGCCCGTCAGCATATTGAGCGGACCCTGTTTCAAACACCACAGCACGCTAATCACACGTTAAAAGGAATGGGCGCTATTAAACTTGTTATTATCGTGTTAACTTTGACAGCCCTACTAAATACAAAAATATGTACACATCTATGTGTGACTTTGTGTCAGAGTGAATACTCTGTTCAGAGATGAGGGAAACACTGCACATTCAGTGCACTAACATGGACACAGCTAAGTCTACTCACTTGCAGTTCTCCAGGACTGGAACATTCACCATCATGTTGGAGCTCAGGTCCAGCTCTCTTAGGGAGGGATTAGAGCTTACAGCTGTGACCAGAAGTTCACAGCATCTCTCTGACAAGTTGCAGTGAGCCAGTCTGAATGAAGAATGAAACACCAGATTGATTGATTGATAATCATATTAGAACTGGGAACCCCCACCCTGACAAGCACTTGGAACAATGCGTCGCAGTGAGCTTGTAGATCAGCTATTTCAGAATGTTTGCCTCTTCCTTCCAGCATATTTGGCAATTTGGTCAATTTTGTTTTGAAGTCAATAAATTGTACCTTTATAAATGTGCAGATACCCTGTATACACTTATACTGTATGTTGCACATTAAGCTGGGGACTCCCAAACATAGTTTTGGGACCCCCTTGGGGTCACACGTTGAAAATAGCAAATCTACAAGCTCACATGAGCTTTGTGTCCTTGACGTGTTGTGAGCTTGTAGATCAGTTATTTTTATGCGCAATATGACAAAGTAGCCTATACGTTTGCCTTAACTCATTCTGGGCGATGCCCGTAGAAACCGTAGATTTCCCGCTGTACCGCGGTGCCATGCCCGTCGAACCCGGAAGTTTAATTAGCTTTAATCATTATGAAAGGATTAAAAGTATTATCGCAGATTTTCGCTGATTCTGGCTCTTTAGGCCCGCCCCCCTAACTGTATCCGGTCATTTCCGGTCTGGACCGGATCTAGCTTTCCGTATCCGGTCTGAGCCTGGGCCATAGTCCCGCCTCCGTTGGTTTACAGTGTAACAGAAGAGAATGCTACTCGGCGATGGAACACTCGTTTTTCAATCGGATTTTTGCGTTTGGAAACTTTGATCCAGTCTCTACAGTCTACACGCCTGGATTATGATCCCCGCACATATCGTGCGTTTTGTGCGCAAACGTGTCCACTTGTTACCATAGCGCACGGTTGGCTTTTTTCAATGTTTTTTCATGTAAACACTGGCGGATAAGCAGGGATACAACGTGGCAACGGATATGTCTATTTCAATGGGGTTTTTTTTATTCGAAAGCTTGTCACCGAGTCTACAGTCTACTAGATGAGTCACGCACAGATTGTGCACGATGCGTGCGCGTGCCCACGTTAAAAGGTAAGGACAATTTGGCAGCTGCTTACTAGAGCTATGTTTAAAATGGCAGCAAAATTGTTAAAGGGATATTACAATTTCAAACATGTTTGGTGTCATTTTAACGTCTACTCAGGCACATAGGTTTGGGTTACCATGATATCAAGCTTATTAAATTCTCACCACAGCATTCATATTATATTTACATAAGTACAGTAAATAATAAAACAGAATTAATCAAAATAAATCAGGTACATGTATCTTACCGGAGAATCTCCAGTCTACAGTGCAGACTCTTCAGTCCTTCACAGAGCAGCTCCACTAGTCCTGAGTCGTTCAGGTCGTTTTCACTGAGGTCCAATTCTCTCAAATGGGAAGGATTAGAGCTGAGAGCTGAAACCACAACTTCAACCTCTGTCTGTCCGAGGTTACAGCCAACAAGTCTGTAAATGCAGATTTAATAAGAGATTATCAAAACAAATTATAGGCTATATAGTTGACTGTCATGAGAGTTAAATAAAATATTTCCTATCTAGTTATCCAGACATAAACAGTATTTAGCAGAGCAGAGTGTGGAATAGACGACACGACACCACTTGACAGCACAGAATGATTGTACGGAGGAAGATATCAATTTTGATATCAAAGATTTCAACTTGCAGTTAAAGGTGTGAAATGAAGACTGAACTACATTGTATATTTACTGCCTAAACTGTGTAAAAGCTTTCCAAACAAGCTGCTAGAGACCAGCATTCAGTCTCTCTATTTCTCATCCCTGTCTCCTCAAGCTGGGCCACAGCTGCAGGCTTTGATCTGGCTTTGAGGAGCACCGACACAACGTTAGTTTTCATTTCCTCCAATATTATAACATTTCATAAGCTACAATATGGAGGTTATGTGAAGAGACAAGAGACAGAAGCAGGAAATGCAAGTGATGCTCCCACCAGCTGGACAGTTGAGTTATAAGAATGATGAAACCACTCCTCATCCATAAGTGGTGGGAATATTAAATATAGTCTGTCTAGGTAATAGTGGACCAAAGGTACAGAGATAACAAATATACAATGAGGTGCTAATAGTTTTTTTTGTCAACCCCCCCAAAAAAAGGAAAACAGCAGCTCCAAAAATTGCAGTAAGATGTGCACAAATATAAGAAGTGTTATAGTATTGTTCTGTAAATGTATGTATAATGTTATCATAAAACAAATGGTTCATGGTTTTATGTCCCTTTAACAGAGTAAAGAAGCTCAACTGGTGAACTGTGGCAGATGCAATAAAATGATTGAATCTGGAGCTTGGACAAACACGTTTGTTTTTAGTTTGACTCAACTTGTGAAAATAGCAAAACTTCAAGCTCACAACGCCTCGCAGTGAGCTTGTAGATCGGTTATTTTCACAATGTTTGCCTCTTCCTTCTGTAATATTTGACAATTTCCAATCTGGTGTTAAAAATGTCTTAAAGGTTATTAAAATGTACCATTATAAATGTGCCCTGTATACACTTATACTGTATGTTAGTTTGTTTACTGTTGAGTGAGAAAACAATGTTTCACATTAAGATAATCATCTGGATTAGACCCCCTTGGGGGTCTCGACCCTCAGTTTGGGAACCTCATGCCTAGGCTAATAGAACCATAGTTGATTGGTACAGTAGGTAGATGCAGGATATTGATTACACCAGTTGTCTTCAACGTTTTCAGGCCAAGGACCCCTTAGTTGAGAAATAGATGAAGCAGGGACCCCCAAAACCTTTTCATAGATTCCATATACAGTATTTTCTGGACTATAAGGCGCACCTGACTATAAGGCGCACTGTCAATGAATGGTCTATTTTCAAACTGTTTTCATATATAAGGCGCACCTGACTATAAGGCGCACATAATAGACGCTACCGTTGCGTTATGCATCCAACAGATGGAGCTGTGCTAAAGGGAATGTCAATGTCAATGAATGATCCATATATAAGGCGCACTGGACTATAAGGCGCACTGTAGTTTTTTGAGAAAATTAAAGGCTTTTAAGTGCGCCTTATAGTCCGGAAAATACGGTAGTTTAATCTTTTGACAGCACAATGACAGCACAATCATCAGTGTATTTTGGATTCTTGAACCGTCAATACTTAATAAACTTGACCTTTCACTCTGTACTTAGTCAGCTCTTTTCCCCCTCTACACCAAAGCTATTTGCCAAAAATAGTCGATCTATAAGCTCACAACGCCTCGCAGCGTTGTGAGCGTGTAGATTTGCTATTTTTGGCTAAAGCTCTCAGAATATGGATGCTAGGGTTCAAGTGGTTAATATTAAAGAGGAGGGGAAAAAGTTTCTATCACACAAAGATTTGGAAGACCCCCTGTAGTAACTCTGAGGACCCCCTAGGGGTCCCGAAACCCCTGTTGAAGACCCCTGGATTATACATTATGTTGATCTGTTGCTTACCTCGGTAAAGCTTGATAACTGTGTCTTAGCTACAACGGGTTGCACATCGAAAATAGCCGATCTACAAGCTCTCAAGTGTTGTGTCCTTGATGCATTATGAGCTTGTAGATCAGCTATTCTCTTGTGCAATCCCGTTGTATGACGAAGTAGCCTATACATTTGCCTCTAAAGGGATATTACACTTTCAAACATGTTTAGGGTCATTTTAGCATCTACTCAGGCACAGAGGCTTGGGTTACCATGATGTAAAGCTGTGTGTGATCAAATTAAATGGGGTAAATGTATCTTACCGTAGAATCTCCAGCCTACAGTGCAGACTCTTCAGTCCTTCACAGAGCATCTCTAGTCCTGAGTCGTTCAGGTCGTTTTTACTGAGGTCCAATTCTCTCAAATGGGAAGGATTAGAGCTGAGAGCTGAAGCCACAACTTCAACCTTTGTCTTTCCGAGTTTACAGCCAAGAAGTCTGTAAATGCAGATTAAATAAGAGATTATCAAAACAAATTATACATAGTTCACTGTCATGGCAGTTAAATAAAAGATCTCCTATCTAGTTATCCAGACATAAACAGTATTTAGCAGAGCAGAGTGTGGAATAGACGACACCACTTGACAGCACAGAATGACTGTACGGGGGAAGATAACAATTTTGTTATCAAAGATTTCAACCAGCAGTTAAAGGTGTGAAATGAAGACTGAACTACATTGCATATTTACTGCCTAAACTGTGTAAAAGCTTTCCAAACAAGCTGCTAGAGACCAGCATTCAGTCTCTCTATTTCTCATCCCTGTCTCAAGCTGGGCCACAGCTGCAGGCTTTGATCTGGCTTCGAGGCGGAGCACCGACACACACACATTGTTTATAAATTGTCAGCATTGGTAATCGCAATTTTCAGCATTCAGTCTCTCTATTTCTCATCCCTGTCTCCTCAAGCTGGGCTGGCTTTGCATTTGCATTATCGCATGAGGGACTCGCTTTCCAAATAAACCAGATGTACAAGCTGTCAAGGTGCTGCGATGCAAAGCATTGTAAACTTATAGATCTGATGCCTTTGAACTTGTACTACAGAGTGCTTTCACCACAGTGAAGCTGGTTTAACATTGGATATTCAGGTTGTATTTTATGGCGTTAAACAGGGAACAATGCAAATGATGAACACATGAAGGCACATTTGATTTGGTGGAATTCATCATCTGATGAACCTGAGATGCACAAATCAAGGCTTTACACAGCCTGTCATGAATCAGACGTGGCTCTTTATTTAGAAGCAAACCTATTGTAAAGAATATAGCAGAAATGTAAAGAGCTGAGTGAAAGAGACCCACAGAAAATAATAATGATCTGGTCCTTTTTGAGCGGTGCTAACCACTCCTACATTTGGCTTTGTGTGTATGTCCGTCCGTCCATCTGTCCGGACATTGTAATGAACTCATAAAGGGCACCACTCACTTCACACTGGGTGTGATTTTTATTTTAGGTTCCACTACCGAGTGTCAGTGGGTTCAAACCACTGGTCTGGTGGGTTCAACCAGCAGGGATTTTAGACTCTTAGTTTAGTTAGTGTGGTTGCTATAGCAACACACTATTGTATTCACTCAGAGAATGTTTTCCCAGCAAAGTGAAGCTGTGTTTTATAAACTTTCTGAGTAATGTTATCCAGGTTACAGAAAGGTGAAGCTTTTGGTCATGCTTCACTTGACATCACAGTATCTAATATAAATGACATCACAGTATCTAATATAAATGACATCACAGTATCTAATATAAATGACATCACGGTATCTAATATAAATGACATCACGGTATCTAATATAAATGACATCACAGTATCTAATATAAATGACATCACAGTATCTAATATAAATGACATCACGGTATCTAATATAAATGACATCACAGTATCTAATATAAATGACATCACAGTATCTAATATAAATGACATCACGGTATCTAATATAAATGACATCACGGTATCTAATATAAATGACATCACAGTATCTAATATAAGTGATAAGACGGAATTCATTTCACAGCAGATTCACAGCAACCACACTTGCAATTTCCCTGAATTGCGTCTTTTTATTATTTACCCTGCTTTATTGAAGACTTTGTACGTACACAAAATACCACCAGTCACCAGTGATGTGCCTGAACGTGTTCAATGAACGATCGTTCATGAACTCGTTCCTATTTTTTATTTAATTTTTTAAAATTTTATCCCACAATTTTGTAACCCATTTTTTCACCCAGTGCCAATTGCCTAATGGGCTCTGCTCTCCCACTACCAAGCCTGGGGAGGGCCCCGAACTGAGCTCATGCTTCCTTCAGTGCATGAGGAGTGAACAGGCTGCTTCTTTTCACCTGAAAGGGGGGAGCTTCCCCGGTTGGACCTGCATGGAACGAACACGTTATTCCAACCAGTTCCTTTCCCCTCCATCCGGCTGGCCAGGGGGAGGCAGTATAGAGACCAGGATTACTGCATGTTTTTGTGAGGGTATCTACCCTAGGAGACACGTGGAGAACATGCAAACTCCACACAGAAAGGCCCTATTGCCAACCCCACCTAGGGTGTGGGCGCTGATGACACGGAGGAGGGAACACACCCACAGCGCCCACAGCGTCCCCCGGCGGGAATCGAACCCAGGACCTTCTAGCTGTGAGGCAACAGCAATACCGACTGCGCCACCGCACTCTTCCATTCCTATTTTGGGCGAATGTGATCTGAACGTTCTTTATTTCCTCTGGGTGAACGTTATTGTCGAACGCGTTCATTCTGACATCCGTAAACGGCACTCGTCAGCTCGTTCACGCGGCCCGTCGTCTGGTCTTTCTTTGCATTCAAGTTGAAGCACTGTGTGTGCATCGCCTCATAATATGAGGCGATTGGGAGACATATTATGTCTCCCAAGTAAAGCCTGACTTATACTTTGTCTTTTGACGTGTGTTGCCTGCCTAAAATAGCTGATCTGCAAGCTCACAACTCATCGCATCCATGAGACGTTGTCAACTTGCTATTTTAACCATTTGGAAACAAGTGGAAACATGCAGGATATGTGACAGTAAGAAACCTCTACCTTCACAATAATAGTGCAGGAAGAGTGGGAACCTAAACATTGTGGGCAGCTCAATATTAAATTGGATGAAATAATTGCTGTGTGTGGTTCTATATGGGCCGTCAAGCGACATCAAAAAAATAAAAAAATAACTAAGTTAGTTCATTGTGGGGAACCATGAATTAGTTCAAAATGTGGAATTATGAACTATGAACTGAACTAGTTCATTTTAGAAGTTGTGAACTTGAATTTTAACTAGTGTAGAAAGTGAACTTTCCCAACACTGCCATTGCATAAACAGCATTATTTTTTTTTTTTAACAAACATAGTTTCTAATTATAGTGTTAACTGTAATGACAGATTGACTCTAGGATGTTTCTATTCACATGACTACTAACCGAGCCTTTCTGCAGTTCCTCACAGCAGGGATCAGTCTCCGTCGCCCCTCCTCTGATGTGTTGTATTTGTCCAGGTCCAACTCATCCAGAACCTCCTCTGACATCAGCAGCATGGCGGCCAGAGCTGAACACTGGGATGGAGACAAACTGTCCCCTGACTTCAGATACTGTTGAATCTCCTGAAGTACCGACTGGTCGTTCATTTCCATCAAACAGTGGAAGATGTTGATCATTCTCTCAGGAGAGTGATCTTCAGTGGTCATCTCCTTCAGGTTGTTGATGACTCTCTGGATGGTCTCTGAACGGTTCTCTTTCTGAACCAGTAGGCCTCCCAACAGACTCTGATTGGACTCCAGTAAGAGGCCATGAAGGAAGCGGACAAAGAGGTCCAGGTGGCCATTTTGACTCTCCTGTGATTTTACCATGACTCTGTACAGGAAGTCTTCCAGAGTAATGTCTTCTTCTTCTTCTTCTTCTTCTTCTTCTTCTTCTTCTTCTTCTTGCAGAAATGACTCCAGTACCTTCATGTTCTTCTGTGTGAAACAGTGGAACAGGTAGACTGCAGCCATAAACTCCTGGATGCTCAGATGAACAAAGCTGTAGACCTTTCTCTCAGATTGAACAGTCTCTTCTTTGAAGATCTCTGTGCACACTCCTGAGTACAGCGAGGCTTCTTTCACATCAAGGCCACACTCTTCCAGGTCTTCTTGGTAGAACATGACACTGCCTTTCTCCAGATGTTCAAACGCCAGCCTGCCCAGCTTCAGAAGAACCTCCCTGTCCTTCTCCATGAGCTGCTGTTGATTCACATCATGACTCTCAACATATTTCTTCCACTTCCTCTTTGTCTGGACCAACAGGAAGTGGCTGTACATCTGAGTCTGGGTCGTGGGCAGCTGTTCTGTCTCGTCTGTCTTCAACATTTCCTCCAGAACGGTAGCGGTGATCGAACAGAAGACTGGGATGTGACACATGATGTGGAGGCTCTTTGATGTCTTCATGTGTGAGATGATTTTGCTTGCCAGCTTCTCATCACTGAATCTCTTCCTGAAGAACTCCTCCTTCTGGAGGTCTGTGAACCCTCGTACTTCTGTCTCCAAATCAACACAATCAGGAGGGATCTGATTGGCTGCTGCAGGTCTGGTGGTTATCCAGAGGAGGGCTGAGGGGAGCAGATTCCCCTCGATGAGGTTTGTCAACAGCAAGTCCACTGATGATGTCACTGTGACATCAGAAACAATGTCATTCTCTTGGAAGACATGGGAACCAATGCGAATATTCTCGAATTTCAGCGAAAACCTGCTTTCATCCAGACCATCAAAGATGAAGCCAACCTTCCAGACAGCGAGCTGCTCTGCTGTGACCTTCTTTAATTCTGGGTGGAAACGGTGGATCAGTGAGAGAAGACTGTGCTGCTCATTTCTGACCAAGTTCAGCTCCCGGAATGAGAAGGGAACCAGGAGAATGACATCTTGATTTTCCAAACCCCTTGCCCAGTCCAGAGTGAACTTGCGCACAGAGAATGTTTTTCCAATGCCAGCGATGCCCTTGGTCAGAACTCTTCTGATGGGTTTGTCTCTGCCAAGGAGGAGGGGCCTAAAGATGTCACAGCATTTGATTGGTTGGTCATGGAGGGTCTTCTTCTTGGAAGTTTTCTCAAGCTGCCAGACCTCATGTTGGGTATTAACCCCTTCACTCTCTCCCGCTGAGATGTAGAGCTCTGTGTAGATGCTACTGAGGGAGGGCACTTCAGTGACGTATGTCACACGATCAAGACGGTTCAAACCGACCTTATAAACCTTTAGAACCTCCTGTGGACTGACACCTGCTATGAGAAGACAATGAAGACATTTTAAACATTCAGTTGAATTTATAACTTTACATCCTTACAGCTGTGTATGCACATTATTTATTTAACCATTTAAACCCCAGCGTCTGTATTTACAGACAATAGCAGATCTACAAGCTTACAAGCTGATAAGCTTGTAGATCTGATATTTTCAGCATAGATATTTCATGTTGAGTGAAAACAGACATACACTAGTATAGAGCCCTGAGGGTCTCCACTAAACAACATAAGGGGTTTAAGTGGTTAATAAAACTAAGAAAAACTGGCAAAAGAAACAACAGTGGATCACTGGTTTTCATACAGAGTTGATACATGTTTTTAGCATCATTATTTAAACATGGATACTGATGACACATTGTGGACATTTAGTCTGACAATGTCTTAATGCACATTGTGTCCAGTCTTACTGTGTCCACTGCTGGTGTGACTGGGTGTCTTCAGTCCAGGTGTGGTTCTGGATCTCTTGGACGCCTGCTCTGTCACAACACGACCACTCCTCTTCCTCTCTCTGTGGAGGAGAAGACAACTTATTTTGAATGTATAGACAATGACTTATATCAATATGTATCAATATCACTCCAAGGCCTGAAACTCCTTAGCTGCCATTTACGCCAAAATGTGTTTTCAGATTTTACAGCACTTGGCCTATCTAACAAGCTCACACTGCAATGTGTTGCGTTATTTAGACGTCCGACAGAGCAACGTCCCATTAGTTTGTGCTGGTGAATGCTAACCTTTTGAATTGCCAACCTGCCGACGCTGCTGAATGCTAACCTTTTGAATTGCCAACCTGCCGACACTGCTGAATGCTAACCTGGTGAATGTTAACTTTATGAATGCTACCATGCCTAAACCTAACCCTAACCTCAGTAAAACTATGCCTATAAACCTAACCTTACAACTTAAGCCTAACCCTTAGTCTGACTAAAGGGACGTCAAAATATCAAGATTTCCCCATCTGCTTGTCTATATTTGCTTTGTGTGCGTGCGTGCATGATCGTGTGGCTTCTGCCATGTGATGTCATTGTTTTGGTGTTGTGTGTGTACTGAAAAGGCTCAGTGCAAATGTGATGAAATGTTTCCAATAAAGGATGCTGATAGTTAATGTCTTGTGTCCATAATGTTTGTACAGAACCAGACTGATAGTTAATGTCTTGTGTCCATAATGTTGTACAGAACTAGACTGATAGTTAATGTCTTGTGTCCATAATGTTTGTACAGAACCAGACTGATAGTTAATGTCTTGTGTCCATAATGTTGTACAGAACTAGACTGATAGTTAATGTCTTGTGTCCATAATGTTGTACAGAACTAGACTGATAGTTAATGTCTTGTGTCCATAATGTTGTACAGAACCAGACTGATAGTTAATGTCTTGTGTCCATAATGTTGTACAGAACTAGACTGATAGTTAATGTCTTGTGTCCATAATGTTGTACAGAACTAGACTGATAGTTAATGTCTTGTGTCCATAATGTTGTACAGAACTAGACTGATAGTTAATGTCTTGTGTCCATAATGTTGTACAGAACTAGACTGATAGTTAATGTCTTGTGTCCATAATGTTGTACAGAACTAGACTGATAGTTAATGTCTTGTGTCCATAATGTTGTACAGAACTAGACTGATAGTTAATGTCTTGTGTCCATAATGTTGTACAGAACCAGACTGATAGTTAATGTCTTGTGTCCATAATGTTGTACAGAACCAGACTGATAGTTAATGTCTTGTGTCCATAATGTTGTACAGAACTAGACTGATAGTTAATGTCTTGTGTCCATAATGTTGTACAGAACTAGACTGATAGTTAATGTCTTGTGTCCATAATGTTGTACAGAACTAGACTGATAGTTAATGTCTTGTGTCCATAATGTTGTACAGAACTAGACTGATAGTTAATGTCTTGTGTCCATAATGTTGTACAGAACTAGACTGATAGTTAATGTCTTGTGTCCATAATGTTGTACAGAACTAGACTGATAGTTAATGTCTTGTGTCCATAATGTTGTACAGAACTAGACTGATAGTTAATGTCTTGTGTCCATAATGTTGTACAGAACTAGACTGATAGTTAATGTCTTGTGTCCATAATGTTGTACAGAACCAGACTGATAGTTAATGTCTTGTGTCCATAATGTTGTACAGAACCAGACTGATAGTTAATGTCTTGTGTCCATAATGTTGTACAGAACTAGACTGATAGTTAATGTCTTGTGTCCATAATGTTGTACAGAACTAGACTGATAGTTAATGTCTTGTGTCCATAATGTTGTACAGAACTAGACTGATAGTTAATGTCTTGTGTCCATAATGTTGTACAGAACTAGACTGATAGTTAATGTCTTGTGTCCATAATGTTGTACAGAACTAGACTGATAGTTAATGTCTTGTGTCCATAATGTTGTATAGAACCAGACTGATAGTTAATGTCTTGTGTCCATAATGTTGTACAGAACCAGACTGATAGTTAATGTCTTGTGTCCATAATGTTGTACAGAACTAGACTGATAGTTAATGTCTTGTGTCCATAATGTTGTACAGAACCAGACTGGGAACATGGAGGGTTCCCGAAGGGTTCCCAGTTTGACCGCAGAATTCCGCTGAATCAGGATTGTTCTCTGCGGAATCAAGACTTTTTCTCCGCGGATTCCTGGAAGGATTACCTAAGACGCCCTGAGGGCCCAGGTGCGTGCACATATCCAAGCCATATTTTCCCAAATATGGAGATGACTGACGTCTGACATCATAGATGTTTGATGTCATATACCACATCACACTGACACAATATGTCCATATACAGTATGGGCATTCCTAGATATGGGCTTACTATTGATGACATCAGGGATCTTCATATGTGGGGATACAAGGGACAAGGACGGAATTCATGTGCAAGTGTGACTCACATTGCGGTTGGTTGTTTAAGTTGGCCAAAATGTGGGCATATTTTCCCAAATATGGATGAGCTGGGATGAGGCGTCATTGTGATGTCAGAAGAGTGACAGACAGACATGAGCTTGAGGTTTTTCATATTTAGTAGCGACCTACGGTTGTAATAACATAGTGTGTTACATACAGATAGATGTACATACAGTTTGTTACATACAGATGTGCCATTTCACACATCCTGCCATTGGCAAGACAGTAGATTTCTAGTGGATTGGCAGAACATTGAGCTTGTAGATCAGCTATCTTTGCCTTTTGTATGTCCTTTTCTGACTATGAAGTTCAAATCTACCTGAAGGCTGGAATCTACCATGAAGGTGGATTCTGCTTTTCAATGGGAATGGAGTGGTTTCGGCTGGGGTTCGATCCCCAGCTGGGTCATACCAAAGCCTGGGAATGGGACCCATGCAGTCAGTGCCTCATTGCTTGGCACTCAGCATTATAGGCTGGATTGGGGGTATAAGTCCCTGTGACATAATACATTTACTTAAACTTATTTACATTAACCACATTTGGTAGTTTGTTGAACACAGGTCCTGATTAAGCACAGGTGTGCCAACAGGCTGCTCCCTACCCTGGAGTCTACCATCAATCAAGCAATCAATCAATTACATTTCCCAAAGAGTGACTTTAAACCTTGTGTTGATACAATTTATACAAACATACAGGGAGAAAGATATTATAAGTCATCATCAATAACCTCAGTGGCAGGATGAACTGCCACACATGGATAGATGTTCTGGATATATATTCCATAGTTTGTTACATAGATAATTATTGCAGAAAGATATGATAGTATCATTACATTATTCAATATAATTGTGAACATTAAACTATCATTACATTATTCAGTAGAATAGTGAACATGCATCTGTAAATACTTAATATTCAGTAAAATAGTGAATATGAAACGATCACTCCATTACTCATCAGTGTGCAGGAAAATACTAGCCTATCTACAAGCTCACAACAACTTGGAGGTAGGGTTAGGGTTAGGGTTAACCCTGACTGATAGTTAATGTCTTGTGTCCATAATGTTGTACAGAACCAGACTGATAGTTAATGTCTTGTGTCCATAATGTTGTACAGAACTAGACTGATAGTTAATGTCTTGTGTCCATAATGTTTGTACAGAACCAGACTGATAGTTAATGTCTTGTGTCCATAATGTTTGTACAAAACCAGACTGATAGTTAATGTCTTGTGTCCATAATGTTTGTACAGAACCAGACTGGGAACAGAACCCATGTAAATGACATGTGACACCATGACTGTCCAAAATGAATAAGTAGAACAGAGAGCATATCTCCATCAGGCGGGTTTGATACAGTTTCAGTCTTTGACCGATTTTCAAGTCAGGCTAAAATGTAAAGTGGGCTGGTATAGCGCCACCATGACAATATAAACATAATGCAGGGATTGGCTTCCTTAGCCTATTGGCAGTGTGCACAAGACATTTGTCAGGGAGGGGGCAGAGCGAGGCTCCACAATGCAACGCAGCGTAGCGGCGCGGAAGCAATGGCGGCGCGCAGCAGCTGCTGCACGCCCGACGCGCCTAACAGCTTATTTTTACACGCTGTTATTAATAGTGATATGCTACTCGACAAAATGTGCTCGGGAATCAGCATGCAGGCAGGAGAACGGCCACTGGAACACCCCGCCAAACCTACACTATCTGGAAGGGGACATAACAACAGCCACAAACAAACAGCTTGGCTATGGCTCCACAGCGACGCTCGTCCACCTCCTGCAGAGTGCGTGGCGACCGATCATCGCAAAAGGAAACGGCGGAGATTACTGTGGTAAAATCATCACTATATGCCTCCTGCTGTCGGGCGACGTCCATCCATGCCCAGGCCCTACACCGGGGCCCCTCTTCACTGTGGCTAGCGAGGCTAACGAGGCTAACAATGTGGCTAACAACAACAACAGCCACCGGCAAACGCCGCCAGCTCGGCTCCAGACGCCCCTGCAATCACAACAAGCGGCCACCGAGCTGTTAGCTTGGCTCCATCTACCTCCACCAGTGTTCCGATGGCTGCTCGGTCTCGACCTGATGACAACAACGGCGACAAGCGGTCCAACTTTACCACCAGCTCCCGAGGCTGTGGCCACCGAGCCTAGAAGTCTCATAAAAGGAGCTAGACCGCTGGACATCGGCCCCGCTATACCACCAACGCCTGGAGCTGTGGCCACCGTGCCTAGAGGCCCCGGGCAGCGGGACACCGGCCCGAGGACATCGCAGGATCCCGAGGCTGACTACACCGAGCCCAGAAGTCTCTTGGAAGGAGCTGGGCCGCTGGACATCGGCCCCGCTATACCACCAACACCTGGGGCTGTGGCCACCGTGCCTAGAGGCCCCGGGCAGCGGGACACCGGCCCGAGGACATCACAGGCTCCCGAGGCTGACTACACCGAGCCCAGAAGTCTCTTGGAAGGAGCTGGGCCGCTGGACATCGGCCCCGCTATACCACCAACACCTGGGGCTGTGGCCACCGTGCCTAGAGGCCCCGGGCAGCGGGACACCGGCCCGAGGACATCGCAGGCTCCTGAGGCTGACTACACCGAGCCCAGAAGTCTCTTGGAAGGAGCTGGGCCGCTGGACATCGGCCCCGCTATACCACCAACACCTGGGGCTGTGACCGCCGTGCATAGAGGCCCCAGGAAGCGGGACAGAGGCCCAAGGACATCGCAGGCTCCCGAGGCTGTGGCCGTCGTGCCTAGAAGTCTCATTAAAGGAGCTGGGCCGTCATCTGGGACATCATCATCATCATTAGCTGGGGTGGCCACCGTGTCTAGAAGTCTCTGCACCGGAGCTAGGCCGGTGGCCACCAGCAAGAATAATCCAGCTCTGGACAATGACACAACACGGTCCCCCCCTCACCCGCAACCCCCAAAGCCACCGATGGCTAAGGTAAAATACAGAAACCCAGTCTTTAAAAAACACAGAAAATGTAAATTTTTTAAAACACTAAACCAAGCTAAAATTGTGTGGGACCCCTTATGTAAACCCAAAGGTTTGTTCTGTGGCCATCTAAACATCCAAAGTATGGTAAATAAGCACAGTGAACTAGAAAATCTGCTTGTAAACTCTAACATTGACTGTTTAGGACTGACGGAAACATGGTTAAAGCGGTCATCCCCAGATGCCTTAGTGAGCATGCCTGGTTACAAGGTGTTCAGAAGGGACAGAGTAACTGGAAAGGGTGGGGGGGCCTTGCTTTATATCAAGAACACCTTACAATGTAAGCAAATTGTATGGCCCACTGAGATCCAGGCCGAATGTGTAGGTGTAGAAATTACACTATCCACAGAGATGAAGTTCACTCTAATTTGCTTATACCGTCAGCCATCAGCTAAAGTAGAAGTATACGACCAGCTAAAGACCATCCTCACGGCGTGTGATTTTAATCAAGAAGTAATACTAATTGGTGATACAAATGTTAACTGGGACGATAAAAAAATAAGGAAAAATCTTAAACTGGTAACAGACCACTATAATCTGACCCAATTAATAGAGCAACCTACAAGAATAACCAGTCACTCAGCAACCAAGATAGATTTACTGTTTTCAAATAAAGTGGAAAGAATCGCTAAAACATTTAACTTCGTGACAGGTCTCTCTGATCACAACATAATATTCTTTTCCAGAAAACTCTCAAAACAGGCGTTTAGCAAAGCTCAGTCCCAGCCTATAGTCAAAACAATCCCAAAACATCTGCAACATAGCCTTGAGGTTGCCCTACAAGGGCTAGAGTGGGATGATCTACACTCAGGTGATGATGTTGAGACCGGATGTAATATCCTGCTTTCCAAAATTGGCAGGGTAATGGAATCTTTCACCAGAGGTGGTAACCAGAGGAAAGTGAGAAAAATTACTCTACCTTGGGTCGATAAAAAATGTAGAGATCAAATGAAAACCAGAGATTTACTGCTTAAAAAGGCATTAAAATCTGGCCTGACAACGGACAGACAGCTATTCACACATGCTAGAAACAAAGTCACAAATTTCTTAAGGAGGGCTAAAGCTGGATTTTATATCTCCATCATAGAGAGTGCCAGAGGAAATGGAAAAAAAGTGTGGGAATACATAAATAAACTGACAGGGAAATACTATAAGCAGGATAATAACAACTTAGAACTTAAAATAGATAATGTCCTGGTGAAAGATCCCCACACGCTTGCTAGCAATCTAATGCTGTTTTTTCTAAACTCTGTGTATGAAATCACACAGTTGTTCAGACCCTCTAAGTTTGTTTCACGCCCTATTCAAAATGATCTCCCCATTTTTAATTTGGAGGAAGTCACAGAAAACGAGGTGACAAACATTGTCAGATCACTGAAAGCATCCAAAGCTAAAGATGCACACGGGCTTGACACAAACTTTCTTAAAACAAATATTGTATCTCTGGTGGCACCAATCACACATCTGGTAAATCTGTCCATAAGAAAATGCACTGTCCCAACTCAGTGGAAAGCTGCTGTTATAACACCTATATTCAAATCTGGCTCAAAAACGGACATATCAAACTATAGACCCATAAGCATCTTACCTGTTATATCAAAAGTGGCTGAAAAGTGGATTGTAAAGTCTATTGTTAAACATCTAGACAAAGGCTACACCCCTCTGCATCCTATGCAGTTTGGGTTTCGAGCCTTCCACTCCACTGAGTCAGCAAATTGCTTATTCATTGAAAAGCTAAAGTGTGCTTTGAACAAGGCCCCCTGCGCAATGGCAGTATTTTTAGATTTCAAGAAAGCATTTGACTCTGTCAGCCATCAGGTCCTCTTGTCCAAACTAACACATTTCAACTTGTCCCCAGAGGCCATCAAATGGTTTACATCATACCTATCAAATAGAGAACAGTGTGTAAGCATAAATGGCATCAAGTCTCCTTATCACACTTGCTCGGTTGGTGTCCCCCAGGGATCAATAGTAGGACCAATTCTGTTTTCTCTGTTCATAAACGACCTACCTGATGTATGTAAAGATGTACATATCCAGATGTACGCAGATGATGCGGTTATACTGACTCATGGAAAGAGCTATGCAGAGGTGTCAACGGTTTTAACTTCTGTTCTGACCAGCGTTCAGGACTGGCTTACAGACTCATGCCTGCTCCTGAATGCAAAAAAGACGGTCTGCATGGCTTTTTCCAAAAGACCAGTTGTGATGGAGTCATCAAATGTGTTTCTGGGTGGAGAGGAACTTGAACTTGTGCCAGAGTTCAAGTACCTCGGGGTCATGTTAGACTCAACCCTAACCTTTAAAAAACATGTAAAAAAGGTTACAAACACAATCAAGTTCAACCTTCAGAACTTTAAACAAATCAGACCTTGTTTGGCAGTTAGTGCTGCTAAATCTTATCTCCAATGCATGATCCAATCACACATTGAGTACTGTTTCACAAACTGGTCTTGCACAGGTATAACGATTCTCAAACCCATTGAACAGCTATATAAGAGTGCGCTTAAGGTATTCGATAGGAAACCCCGCTCATATCACCATTGTAATATTCTTCAGAGGTACCGTTTTTTGAGTTTCGCTAATTTTAAGGTATTTAAACAGGTCAGTATCATATATAAGACCCTAAATGGTCTATGCCCACCTCCCCTAAAGGAATTCATAAAAAGGAAGCCCGATAGAGGACCCAATACTAGAGCAATCACTAGAGGGGATTGCGAAGTACCGTACCGGGTAACCGCTTTTGGAAAAAACACCCTTTCAGTGCAGGGATGTTCAATCTGGAATGACCTACCTCTAACAATAAGAGACTGTTTGTCATTTCCATCCTTCAAGTTCAATCTAAAAAAATGGTTAGTTGACAATCAAACCTGTGACCATGTATAGTTTTAAGAGTACAGCCCATGTCATGTACGTATATTTTTAAACTTTTCTTTTCTAATGTAGGGTACTGTTAGTAATATGTGTTGTTTTTGTTGTTTTCTCTTGGTTGAGGAAAAATAGTATTTGTATGTATGTTCTTAGGCGCCCTCTCCTAATGTAGGGTTACTGTTTGTTGGTATGTATTGTTTTGTCTTCATGTGGGGACTACGGATGAAATTTAGCATTCTTGCTAATTCCGGCTTATTTACATTGCTCTCATGTAGTGTTCATTAATATGCATTGTCCCGTCTAAATAAACAAATAAAGTAAAGTAAAGGAAGAAATTTGGCAGACAGACAGACAGACAGACAGACAGACAGACAGACAGACAGACAGACAGACAGACAGACAGACAGACAGACAGACAGAGACAAAAACCTGGCCTACAGTCTGGCAGAGATAACAATCACTTCACCACTGAACACATTTTTGTGACACATTGTTGTGACATTGTTGTTATTGTTATAGTTGTTAGTATTAAATGTTTGGGGCTGAAGTCTGGTGCAACGCACAGGTCCTGGACCTGGTGAGAGCAGGAGTAGTTCTGGGTGGAGTGAATGGTCCTGTCTTTCCCTAATGGGACTGATCGTGGGGAGCTACTGGGACGTAAGTCGGGACTTGATCAACCCCGACTGGGTCACCCAGGTGAGGGGTATGATGTTGCGAGACCCGAAACCCCGATGAGCTTGGGCTACATCACTGAGGATACGTCCCAGGTGCATCCATGCCATGTTTTTTCCTTATAGTGTTATATATTGTATAGGAGGATTGACATACTGTGTGTGTGGAGGTCCAGGTTGATCACTGAAGAGAGGAGGTTCATATTTAGACCAGTCACTCTTCATAGACACACAGCTGGGTGTTGGAGACTCTGCTCTGTGACTTCTGGAATCATACAAATGTTTATACATTTATCATGTCAATGAAAAAGTATTTTTGGGGGTTTTGGCTCTTCAATGTCAAAACAACTGGAAAAGAAATGCAATAGAAACAGTAATGAAAAAGGATTGCATAGATAGATATTCCAGATAGATATAACATAGTTTGTTATCTATTTGTACATTTTGTACAACTTCATTCACAAACTGCACACATAGGCCCTCATTTATCAACGTGGTGCAGATCAAAATTTGGGTGTACACCGAAATTTAGGGAAGTCTCGACATTTATCATTTCAACTTGACTTTGACGTTGGCGTAGGGTAGGATCAAATCTCACGTCAAGTCCAGAGGTGGTGTAGGAATCATCCTACACCACTTTGTTCCATTGTAGACGTGCGGAGCAGCATTGTCTAATTATCTGACAGGCAATGGACACATGTATCCACTCGAAAATGTAGACCTATATCCAACACAATAATAAATAATCCTGTGAAAATATAACATTTTATAAAAGATATAGCCGGCTACATCATGGACATGCACACCGATTTTATTTCCAAGTTACAATGACAAGCAATTAAAATCTAGCGATATGGAATCTACTGTTAAGTGCTTTAACAGTCAATCTTAAGATTGCAGATCTGGCTCAGAACAAGCACATATACGAACGCATGCGAGAGCATTTTCGGGACCAGCGCGGCGCCGCGTCCTTTTACTCACGACTCATAGCGGCACCCAGCACGGGCTGGTCTTCTCCCCGGTGGGCCGTGGACCCCCAAATAAATCATCCGCAGCGTGCGTGCGCTGGGCTGCCCCACGCGAGCCCATGGCAAGACCAGCCCGTGCGGGAACGGTACGTGATTGCTAGTTAAAGAACTCAAACGTGCATTGCATTCGTCGCCGAAATTGGGTTAAATTTATATCCAAAACGTAACCGTGGGGTCTCTCAAATTATACAGTAGCTACTGTATGCTGGAGCTAATGATGAAACCCGACGTGGCAGTGGTTACAGAACTAGACTGATAGTTAATGTCTTGTGTCCATAATGTTGTACAGAACCAGACTGATAGTTAATGTCTTGTGTACATAATGTTTGTACAGAACTAGACTGATAGTTAATGTCTTGTGTCCATAACGTTTGTACAGAACTAGACTGATAGTTAATGTCTTGTGTCCATAATGTTGTACAGAACTAGACTGATAGTTAATGTCTTGTGTCCATAATGTTGTACAGAACTAGACTGATAGTTAATGTCTTGTGTCCATAACGTTTGTACAGAACTAGACTGATAGTTAATGTCTTGTGTCCATAATGTTTGTACAGAACCAGACTGATAGTTAATGTCTTGTGTCCATAATGTTTGTACAGAACCAGACTGGGAACAAAACATGTAAATGACATGTGACACCATGACTGTCCAACATGACATGAGAATAAGTAGAACAGAGAGCATATCTCCACCAGGCCGGGTTGGATACAGTTTCAGTCATTGGTTCAAGACTTAAAGGCCAAAATGTAAAGAGGGTTGGTATAGCGCCACCATGAAAATATAAACATAACTCAGGAATTGGCTTCCTTGGACTATTGGCAGTGTGAACAAGACATTTGGCTCTTGTCAATCTAGTAGTTTGCTAGATTAGACACAGACAGACAGTGGTTTGACCTTCAACCTGGCAGAGATAACAATCAATCACTGAACACATTGCTGTGATTTTACCACTTCATTCACTGACTGAAAAGCTAACGATTGAATACAAAAAAATAATATATATAGTAATTTGCACAAGTCACTTTGTCATGTTATAGTGTTGTATATTGTATATAGGAGGATTAACATACGTTGGTTCATCACTGAAGAGGGGAGGGACTCCTTTAGAGCGGTCACTCTTCACAGACACACAGCTGGGTGTTGGAGACTCTGCTCTGTGACTTCTGGAATCATACAAATGTTTATACATTTATCATGTGAATGCAAAAAGTCATTTTATTTCTAGGTTTGGCTCTTCAATGTTGAAACAACAGGAAAAAACCCATCCAACAGCAGAAAATAAATCACCCAGTTCACGTGAACGGGGGAGTGAACGGGGAGTTAGTGAGAAAACTTTCACAGCCTGCATAGTGTGTATAGACAGGTTTCTGGTCCACGTCACGTTTGATTCGGTACCAAAATTAGCCAATGAAACCAGCGCTCCCCAAAACAACAGGTTTGGGGATTGGACGGAATTGATTACATGATACAGTCACGTGTGCATTTAGTCTCAATGTTTGTAAACAAGAAACCAGTCTATAGGACGGACCAGGTCTGGCTTGTCAATCTAGTAGTTTACTAGTCTCGCAAGGCCAGACTGTTGCCTCCGCGATTTGGGCAAATGCTCTCGGCATACAGTCTGGCAAACGGAAATAGAAACGATGAGTGTGAGATAAAGCGGATGTGATGCAACCGCTCCCTTGGTGCAGTAGCAATAACATGTCCTATTGGAAGCGTTATGTCTCCTTTCAATATTTCTGGGGGCGTTATTTCGTCTTTCTCTGGTGTTGTTGGTGTTACCTCCATGATGTTTTCAAACGTTTTCTTAAACTATACACCCATAACAAGTATAGGCCACTCGAATGACTTTGTCTGAGCTATTGTGTTTCTGTTATGTTTCCAATGGGACTACAGTTCAGTACAGCAGTGGCTACTTCCGATAATCGCCGTTGGGGAGCTGCCGTTCCAGACTCTATATAGCATTGGGAGATTGTGGAATAGTTGTCTGGCTACGCGAGACTAGTAGTTTGCTAGATTAGCCACAGACAGGCAGACTTGGCCTTCAACCTGACAGAGATAACAATCAATCACTTCACCACTGAACACATTGTTGTGATTTGTACCACGTCATTCACAAACTGAACACTAACTTAACAGCAAACGATTGAATATGAAAATGTCTTGTTTCATAGTACTTTGCACATGTAACTTAGCATGAGATCACTTTGTCATGTTATAGTGTTATTGCGACCGCAGGTCGCTAGTATGAAAGCCACCAGATCCTGTCTGTCACTCAACATCCCTCATTAATTTCTCACTCAGAACCCCTCGTTAATTTGTCACTCAAAATACATCATTCATTTGTCAATCTTCTGACATCACAATGAGTACTGCTTGGGGTAATGGCCAACCTCTAGTGCCGCGATACTCAACCCGCGGCCTGCTTTCCTAATGTCTGTGCGGCCCGTCATGATCATACCAGTAAAAATATTATTATTGTAGATCGGCTATTTTTGGTGAATGTCCCCAAAGAATAGGGATGCTGGGGTTTGAGTGATTGAATAATATGTATAAACGCCTATTCACAGTATTTTAAATATTTTAAAAGAAAGACTTAATTTCATTTCTAGGATATCATTTGAGTCATTGATTTGAATTGTTGCACTCTGACTGTTACTATCTGTTCAATTCAATTGTTGTTATATAGTGTTGTTGTTATATAGTGTTATTGGCATGAGAAAATATACCTTTACATTGCCAATGTTTTTTTTTATAAAATGTGATAATTTCATCATTCCATCCATGACAATCTTTTGGTTCAATGAGGTTTGGCCTGGCTTATATAGATGGAAATGTTGCTGTTTTCTGTGCTTTTCCTTAATTATTAGGCTTGTCATGAAGTGTGTTACAAAATCATTGTAAACGTCTAAAATGGGACCGTCATTTTTAGCTTGCAGCCCTTTGCCATCTGAAGTCGAGTAGCCCTGCTCTAGTGCTTGGCTGTGTGTTTGTGACATCACACTGATGTTACGATATGTCAGCTATGTCATATATCGTCACTGTCGGGCAGAAACCTCGTATCTCCAAGTTTCAAATGTGTAAATAAAGTAAAGCCCTGCTTCATCATACAAGGCCGTCGCACAAAGGTAGTGAAAGGTGCAAGGCGTTGTTTGCTTGTAGATCGGCTGTTTTCACTCGTTTAAATCATTTTTAAAATGAAAAACGGTTTTAAGGTTTTCACCCGACAATGACGATATGCAGTTCTACATTAGACTGATGCCAGCACACCAGTTCTTTGCCTGTCTGTCTTTGTCTTGTCCTGGTCCAAATATGGAGTCCATGAGGTCACACCCAGATAAGTCAGTAGATTGTGTCGAGTAGCTCTACATATGGAGTACTAATATGTCAGGGATCTCCATATATGGGGCTATGTTCTATAATATATCATTCTGCTGAGCTGTGATGATATTGATGACATCAGGGATATCCATATATGGGCTATATCCTTTTATCCTATATCCTTTTGCTGAATTATATTGATGACATCAGGGATAACCATATATCGGGCTATATCTCCATATATGGGGCTATATCCATAGTCTGCACGCGCCCATGTGCGTGACCTCGCCTTTTAGACATATCGTGACAGTGAGATGTCACGAGCACACAGCCAAGCACTATATAGAGGGTGCTTCTCGCCCTTAGAGCGTCTTACTACTATATTGTATAGGAGGATTAACATACTTTGGTTCATCACTGAAGAGGGGAGGGACTCCTTTAGATCGGTCACTCTTCATAGACACACAGCTGGGTGTTGGAGACTCTGCTCTGTGACTTCTGGAATCATACAAATGTTTATACATTTATCATGAACTGTTTAGGGCTCTTCAACAACAGGAACAGCCTGCATGCGTAGTGTGCGTATAGACTGGTTTCCTGAGCTCTCCCCTGTGGAGCATTACTGCGGGTGCAACGCTGTGTACAACCAGGCAAATCAATACAAAACACGCATGGCTTCCGAGGCTGCATGATAACATTAGAAGTGGGCATAGGCGGCGGGTACTGAAGTTATATTATAATATGTGCCCAGCATTATATAGGCTGCTTTGTGTGTGTGTGTGTGTGTGTGTGTGTGTGTGTGTGTGTGTGTGTGTGTGTGTGTGTGTGTGTGTGTGTGTGTGTGTGTGTGGAGTGAGTGAGTGAGTGAGTGAGTGAGTGAGTGAGTGAGTGAGTGAGTGAGTGAGTGAGTGAGTGAGTGAGTGAGTGTGTGTGTGTGTGTGTGTGTGTGTGTGTGTGTGTGTGTGTGTGTGTGTGTGCTGTTGCTGCAGCCCCCCAGTGACGATTAGCTGATAATTCAGCAAGGCTAAATTGGTTGTCGGGCTTCAATTGGGGTCGATCATAATATAATCTACATACAAGTCTACGACATGCGTCATGCACTGACCTGAGATGATGCGTGCAGCGCACAGCTCCTGGTGTGTGTGGCACTGTGTGCTCACCTTAATGCAGCAGGCTCGAGTTGGAGACTTCAACGATTGAATATGAACATACACTTAAAGTGTAATAGGCCTAAGTGTAATAAATGTTATAGTGTAATAGGGTAATAAGTGTAATAGGGTAATAAGTGTAATAAGTGCCTGTGTACGTTGCCAAATTAACACTGCCTAAAGTCTGTTGTTTCTACACACCCTGACTGTCACTTTGTTGTGATTTGTACCACTTGATTCACAAACTGAACACTAACTTAATAGCAAACGATTGAATATGAACATGTTTTGTTTTATAGTAGTTTGCACATAACTTGAGATCACTTTGTCATATTATAGATTGACATACTTTGGTTCATCACTGAAGTTAGGAGGGTATCCTTTAGACTGGTCACTCTTCATAGACAGTAGGCTGGGTGTTGGAGACTCTGCTCTGTGACTTCTGGAATCATACAAATGTTTATACATTTATCACGTGAATGAAAAAGTATTTTTATTTGTGTATTTTTTTTGTTTGATTATTTTATTAAACAAAAATGGAAAAGTACAAGTACAGTTAAACACCCTGCCTAATAGGAACATCCCAAATAAGACCTTTTACGATCTTGTTTACGTTGGAAGCCCTCTGTATTAAATTCATGGACATAATAAATAATAGCAAGCAAAGAAAACATTCAATATTATCACAGTTATAAAAACACTATGTACAGGATAGGGGAAACAAGGGGGTGGGGCTAATGTAAGGGGGGGGGGGTTGCTAACTTTTTGTCATGTTTGGTCAGATATGCTGGTACTGAGGGGATGGAGGGCAGATATGAGGGTACTGAGAGGATGGAGGGCAGATATGAGGGTACTGAGAGGATGGAGGGCAGATATGAGGGTACTGAGAGGATGGAGGGCAGATATGAGGGTACTGAGAGGATGGAGGGCAGATATGAGGGTACTGAGAGGATGGAGGGCAGATATGAGGGTACTGAGGAGATGGAGGGCAGATATGAGGGTACTGAGAGGATGGAGGGCAGATATGAGGGTACTGAGAGGATGGAGGGCAGATATGAGGGTACTGAGGAGATGGAGGGCAGATATGAGGGTACTGAGAGGATGGAGGGCAGATATGAGGGTACTGAGAGGATGGAGGGCAGATATGAGGGTACTGAGAGGATGGAGGGCAGATATGAGGGTACTGAGGAGATGGAGGGCAGATATGAGGGTACTGAGGGGATGGAGGGCAGATATGAGGGTACTGAGGGGATGGAGGGCAGATATGAGGGTACTGAGGGGATGGAGGGCAGATATGAGGGTACTGAGGGGATGGAGGGCAGATATGAGGGTACTGAGGGGATGGAGGCAGATTTGCGTTGACTATTTTGAAAGTCAATCCCATTTTTAGTTGTTTAACCCTGTCTTCAACGCTGAGCCAACTTAAGCTAACACAATGTGTGGGAGAAACATGGGTCCTGGGCTCCAGGTCAAGAAGTAGCCGAAACATGTTGTAAACAAGCTTACAACTTATTGCAATGCTGTTTAGTCCGGCCCCTGGCCCCTTGGGTTTCTGACAATGTGGCCCCCTGAACAATTTAGTTGAATACCCCTGGTTTACGGCCAGTGGGGATGTGCTCTCCACTAAATAGAGGACAGGGTCTCGGAAACAATACGCTCTTGGTTTTCAATCATTTGCATGAGATCACTTAGTTGTGTTGCACAGATATAGATATTACATATTTGTTAATTTTATATATATATATATATATATATATATATATATATACATATATATATATATATATTTTTTTTTTTTCCCTCTTTTTTTTCCAGATAGCGTGTTCCATATAGACAGGTCATGTACACAAGCAGTCAGTCTGTATAGTGACATTGTGATTTGTACAACTTCATTCACAAACTGAACACATTGTAACTGATAATATATACAGTTTGAACAGGGAAGACACACTGTTATTTATTATTAATCTGAGGACGACCTAGATAGATATGTATTGTTTTATAGTAGTTTACACATGCATGAGATCACTTTGTCATGTCATAGTGTTATATATTGTAGAGGAGGATTGACATACTGTGTGTGTGGAGGTCCAGGTTCTCTGAAGTCTGGAGGATTTTCCATAGACACATCACTGGGTGTTGGAGACTCTGCTCTGTGGATGTGATGTTTGTCAGCTTCCATGTTGCTCTTTATTAAACCTGTCAAGGTTACAGTCAATAAAATACATCAGAAAACACAACATGCTAGACATGCATGGCATTAGAAAAGAATAAAAAGAACAATCAACACATTTCTAGAACAGTGACAGTAATATGTTTTATGAGGCAACAATATCACCATCATAATGATGAGACTACAGTAGATGAACAACAATATCACCATCATAGTGATGAGACTACAGTAGATGAACAACAATATCACCATCATAATGATGAGACTACAGTAGATGAACAACAATATCACCATCATAGTGATGAGACTACAGTAGATGAACAACAATATCACCATCATAATGATGAGACTACAGTAGATGCAGATGCATGCAGTAGCTCTTGTCAACCAACAGGGGTCCTACTAGACCACAGAGACACAGCTGTTGCAACAACAGAACTAACAGCTGGTCTGAGGTAGACGTTGGAATATCATGTTAATAATACTATTAATTAACATACTCTACCATGGTTAAAATAATGTTTTATTCACTAAACTAAGATATGGACTGCAGCTTTGAGATGACGATTGGTTCAGCAGTACCTTTATTAAAATAATGTATTGTTTTCTTCTTCTTTTTTACAGATTTTAATTGTTGCCTAAAACTTTTTAAATTGTAAAATACCTTATTCTACATTGACAAATATTAAATACTCAAAGAAAACCACACCCTACTGCTTCTCTTTCACATGGTTATCCTCCCCTATACCACGTGGTTTACAGTAAACTGGTGAGGTGGGGATTTCCCCCTAGAAAGCCTGGTGAGGCGAGGTTAGCTGGGGATAAAGTCTCTTTGCATGTTGCAGATCCGGTCTGGAAAGGAAACACTGCGTGTATGCATGTGTGAGTGCAAACGACAGGATACAGTAGGGGGGCTCTAGACCGGATCACACTGTTAACTCACAATGGAAACCAAGCAGCTTTCAGCCGTTTAGAAAGGGGAAACTGACACGGGTTTTAAACCGTCATAATTATACCAAATCTATGTCACTCGTTGCGTTAAATAATAGACTTCATCATATTCACAATGCTCTGCTCTTAAATGTTCTGCTCTGTCGAGACATGTGTTGCTGGTGTCATGAAACATAATAACCACAAGAACAAGTAAAGACAGGCAGAGACAGGGAGTGGTAGCCTATTATTATTATTATAAGAAAACATAAAGTAGGCTATAGGCCTACACTATTTCTGTGTAAAACCGATGGATGTAGTAGCCTAGTGATAAAACAACACTTACTTTACATCAACTTTAAGTTCTTCTGGTTTGTTTTATAATCCAATATGTTGTCCAGATGTTCAGTTCACTTATTGTGTGTGGATCAAAATGGTTCCTGTCTGTTTCTACTGTGTTTCTTTTATAGACTAGACTACATGCTGTAGCCCCGCCTCCTCCACAGTCAGGGATTAAAGGAGTAGTTCACCCCCAAAATGATTACTCACACCATGGAGACTTGAATTCATGGATATTCTTTTTTGTTTTTGTTTTATTCCTAAAACAATAATTTGATTACAACAAATGTTACTTACTTACTTACTAATTTATTCTGGATGGCATTTGGGTCCCCATCCAGAATCAATGGGGGTACATTTACTATAATCAAAAGTTTGTCTTAGGAATGCGACAAATACAAAAAGATATTATTGACCTCAAGTTTCCATTGTGTGAGTAGAAAAAAATAGAAAAAAAAATCATTTTAGTTATGAGTTATCTCCGCTGTGTAGTTTTCTAGCTATCACAACAGGTGACAGCTTATCACCTAAAAAGGTGAAGAACTATCACTTCACCTGGAGTGTGCATGATCCTATCACTGCAGGTGAAGTTATAGCTCTTAACCTTTTTAGGTGATAGCTAGAAAACTACACCACGATGATAGCTCATCACCCCACCCTGTAGCCTACTATATCAGCCTTAAATGTCTGAAAACTAAAATACAAATAATTTACACAACACTGATGATTGTGCTTGACAAATCTATGAAATCTATGAAAATCTGAAACACAATGTTATACAATAATGTAGTGGGAGGGTCCCTGCTTCATCTCTCTCTCTCTCTCTCTCTCTCTCTCTCTCTCTCTCTCTCAGCTAAGGGGTCCCTGCTTCATCTCTCTCTCAGCTAAGGGGTCCCTGCTTCATCTCTCTCTCAGCTAAGGGTCCCTGCCTCATCTCTGTCTCAGCTAAGGGGTCCCTGCTTCATCTCTCTCTCAGCTAAGGGGTCCCTGCCTCATCTCTCTCTCAGCTAAGGGGTCCCTGCTTCATCTCTGTCTCAGCTAAGGGGTCCCTGCTTCATCTCTCTCTCAGCTAAGGGGTCCCTGCTGCCTGAAAAACGACCCTAACGTGATCCAAAGATTGTGGGTTCAAATCTTCCTGCTTCTTTCCTCAGAGAGGGATGTTTGTGCAGAGAGAGAGAGAGAGAGAGAGAGAGAGAGAGGAGAGAGAGAGAGAGAGAGAGAGAGAGAGAGAGAGAGAAGGGGGGGGGGGGTCCCTTTAAGAACACCACTTTTCTGAAGTCATGTGACTTCCCATAACTGTAGAGAGAGAGAGAGAGAGAGAGAGAGACTGGAGGGTCGTTCCAGGTCACTCTGTTGCATAACGGTTTCATGGACCCAAAATAGCAGATCTACAAGCTGTGACACTGTGAGACCATGAAGTATAGATCTGAGCTTAATGTGATCTTTATCATGAATCAATACTAAAGTATTTACTTTTATACTCTAACTAAAGTATTTATACTTTATATTCTAACTAAAGTATTTATACGTTATACTCTAACTAAAGTATTGATACTTTTATACTCTAACTAAAGTATTTATACTTTATACTCTACAACAAACTAATGTATTTATACTTTATACTCTACAACAAACTAAAGTATTTATACTTTATACTCTACAACAAACTAATGTATTTATACTGTATACTCTACAACAAACTAAAGTATTTATACTTTATGCTCTACAACAAACTAAAGTATTTATTGCGACCGTAGGTCGCAGTTTAGTATGTGAACCGTCACAGCTTGTCTGTCTGTAACGCCTGACACTGTGGTTCCCCTGACACATCACTGTGACATCACAGGTGAAGTGACATAACAGTGATGTCAGATACTCTGAGCAGGGATGTCGATATATGGGCAGTTCAGGCCAAAGGTGGTACTGCAGCTGAAATGCTCTGAGAGACATTAAAAAATGAGAGAGGCTCTCTATTCAGGAGTGGTAATTTAGCCTCAAATCTTTTGAAAAACGTTTTTGGGACATAAATAATATGACATAAATACTTTTTAAATGCATGGTGTATCACCTTTAAGTTTTAGTCCTTTTTTTGTTTTATAATCCCAATGTGTTGTCCAGATGTTCACTTATTGTGTGTGGATCAAAGTGGTTGCTGTCTGTTGCTGTCACATTCTTCATGGCAGGGTGAAATTCAAGCCAACGTGTGGTGAATGTGACGGGTCACTTGAGGACATGCAGTTCTACCAGCTGAACCACTTCTTTGTTTGACAAACACTTCTGTTCTCTATTACTGTACTCCAGAGGTGGAAAGCACCTGCAGTAAGTACATTTACTCAAGTACTGTACTGTACTTGAGTGTAATTATGAGATACTTTAACTTTACTAAAGTTTGTCCAATTGACCTGTGATGCAGACGACCTTTGCTGCGTGTCTCCCCATCGCTCCCCCCATTTCCTGTCAGTCTACTGTCCTATCAATAAAGACCTGTCAATCTACTGTCCTATCAATAAAGAGCTGTCAGTCTACTGTCCTATCAATAAAGACCTGTCAGTCTACTGTCCTGTCAATACAGACCTGTCAGTCTACTGTCCTGTCAATACAGACCTGTCAGTCTACTGTCCTATCAATAAAGACCTGTCAGTCTACTGTCCTATCAATAAAGACCTGTCAGTCTACTGTCCTATCAATAAAGGCTTAAAAGCCCCGAAAGAAATCTTTAAAAATAATAATATAATAATACATTGAAATGGGACACTGTGCATAATGTTTTGGTACTTTTAAGTACCAAAGACTGTCCATACATCACATCACTCATCAACAGACTGTCCATTAGAAAAAAAAGAAAATATATATTTGTATTATTTTTATTTTTATTATTTTATTACTTTTACTGTGATAGAGTTCTCAAATTCTTCCCAAATCCGACCATACCCAACCCAATGTTTTTAGGGCCTAAAATGTAGGACCCAGTTAGGCCCAGGCCTTCATTTACAGGCCCGTTGAGAACTCTACTGTCCATACATCACATCACTCACTCATAGTAATCTGCTCATTACTGTCCATACATCACATCACTCACTCATAGTAATCTGCTCACTACTGTCCATACATCACATCACTCACTCATAGTAATCTGCTCACTACTGTCCATAAATCACATCACTCACTCATAGTAATCTGCTCAATACTGTCCATACATCACATCACTCACTCATAGTAATCTGCTCCAGTCACAGAACCATAAGGTAAATGCATGAATCCATGAGCTCAATGCCACACCATTATTCTTTATTCATTTAACGTAAACCCTTCATGCCGCCCATGCATGCAGCACTATGCTGCCTGTCCTTTAGTGACTCGCTGACTTAGGCACGTGTTCATGTGAAGTAAGCCAGCCAGTCACCACAGCGGACGAGGCGAGACAGATCCCCTGTGATATCGCCCTGACAACCAACAACAACCAATACAACACGGACTCAGCTGACTGTCCCTTCGGGCTATAGGATCTATCTGTAAAACTCGTGTCAGGATGTGTGCATGCAGCGCACTACAAAACAAGTGTTGTACAAATGTACAAAGAGGAATCTTCTGTTGTCAGCGTCACAGCCTAGTATAAGTAAATGATATTTGCTCTGGTCAAACCCTGTTCAGCAATTAATTAATTCTGCAGCAGTTTACTTTTAGTGGCCTTGTAAAAAAGAAGCCAGCAGAATAAACATGCAACATTCTGTCTTACCGTTGGTTAGTAGAGTTGTTGCATACATTAATGACATTATACCACAGAATATCGTCTGCCTGTTTTTATAGTGTGTGCCACTGCGTGTCCATGCTTGTTGCACACACAAACGTGAATGCGTGTGCACGTGGCTGCACGTGCATTATGAGTGAGCTACATCTACCGCTAGATTATTTCACATCCTTCTCTAGCGTGCTGTGACTTGTGTAGACATGATCAGTTGTTTTCCATGTATCTCCCTCTCCCACCCTAACCCTGTACTTTCACACAACACGTCACATCGTGACACATTGTGAGCTTGTAGATCGGCAAAAAGAGCAACAGGAAAAGAAAAGAGCATCCTCAGATGTACATGTGCAAAAAGTTTGGCATATTCTATACACCAACAGCATTTTTCCAGTAGTTGCTACTGTACTTAACTTTTGTAAACATCTTCACAGTGTGTTCTGTGTGCAACAGATTAATATATTCAACTTCACAATATGCATTTATGTACAGTAGGTGCAATTCAACAACTTCACATTATCCCTTTATGTGAGGTAGGTTCACAAGGAGGGTTAGGGTTAGGGGGCGGGTGCTAGGGATTCCTTTTTCCCTGGATCTTTCTCGTTTTTGACAGATCGTTCATGTGGTTAAACGTCAAGTATAAAGTTATTTTCAGTCAGTTCTGATGGAAACAGATATTTATCTGTAACATAGCCTACCTTATCTCTGGTGGAAAGATGGTCATGTTTACGTAGCGTATTATATAAGAATTAACAGTATAACAGATGCTGTGATAGAATTAACAGTATAACAGATGATGTGATAGAATTAACAGTATAACAGATGATGTGATAGAATTAACAGTATAACAGATGATGTGATAGAATTAACAGTATAACAGATGATGTGACAGAATTAACAATATAAATACTCTTACATGAACTGTTGGTCCTTCAGGTTTGGCAGGGGGAGTGGAGACCTTCACTTCCTCATCCAGACTTCTGTCGGTCGGTCCAGGGAATCGAACCAGGAACCTTTCAGTTGCAAACCAACCACCGATGCCCCTTGAGGATGAGAGGAGATCAAGTTTTATTTTATGTTCCATTAAAGGTCAATAGTTTTTTTCTATGTTGATGAGAAAGTCTTGGATCAATACTGTGATGCCCTGCACTGCAGCAGTGAGACACACATACTGCACATTAATTAATACATTTTATCAATCATTCATTAATTAATCCATGTGTGTGTTGAGACACACATACTGCAAATTAATTAATTTATGCAAAACAGATGAGTGATTAATGAAGGGCATGAAAGGATTTAAAGTAATACACTGTCACAACACTGTGGTAAATACCATTTATGTTTGCATTGTGTTTTTTATGACTTTCATATTTTCTTCTGCATAGTACTGTGATCTGTCATTCAATGTTATGAGTTAAAAAAAGGATTTCAATGTAAATAAGCCATGTGCTTTCCTGAGCGTATCCTTTTAGTTGACCTTGTACCAGTGAACTGTACCGTCATGAAACTGTACCTTTTAGTTGACCTTGTACCAGTGAACTGTACCGTCATGAAACTGTACCTTTTAGTTGACCTTGTACCAGTGAACTGTACTGTCATTAACTTACTTACTTACTCCTCTTCGTCCCCAATGGGACATAAGGCTTCAATGAGCGATCTCCATTGCATTCGATCCCTGGCAGCATGTTGCGCCTCTCCCCATGACAGGTTCATCTGTTCCAGCTCCTGTGTCACAGTCCTGCGCCAGGTGGTCTTAGGCCTCCCAGGTTTTCTTTTGCCTGGTGGGGTCCATCTTAAGGCCACCTTTGTGATGTGGTCCTGCTCCATTCTCAGTACATGTCCAAGCCATCTCAGGCGCCTGTGCGTTATCTCCTTGGTGATATTCCGGCTCCCTGTTCTTTTGTACAGTTCATTATTGGAGATTTTATTTGGCCAAAAGATCTGGCATATTCTTCTGAGGCATCTGTTGTGGAACACTTCCATTTTCCTGGTGTCCGTTTTCACCACTCTCCAACTCTCCGCACCATACAGTAGGACGGATTTAACATTGCTGTTATAGAGGAGCATTTTGGTTTTAAGACTATATTGCTTTGATCTCCAGATGGAGCGGAGTTGGGAGAAGGCACCCTGAGCCTTTCCCAGCCTTGCCTTAATGTCCTTTGATGCCCCGCTGTCCTGACTGATGAGGCTGCCCAGATAGGTGAAATCTTCCACAAACTCAAGTGACTCCTCATTAACAAGGATGGGTCCTGGGGGGGTGGAGTTGACACACAACACTTGGGTTTTGGAGGTGTTAATACTGAGTCCGACCTGTCTGGCAAAGTTGTTAAGCCTGTCAGTTTTTTCCTGCATGTTGTTATGATTGGTTGTTAGGAGAGCAAGATCGTCTGCGAAGTCGAGATCTTCCAGCTGGGAAAATAGGGTCCATTGGATGCCTCTGGGTCTATCAGCTGTGGTGTTTGTGGTGATCCAGTCTATTATAATAAGGAAGAGGATAGGAGAGATGATACATCCCTGCCTCACTCCGGACTGCACGGGGAACCACTCAGAGAGGTTATTTCCCATGATGACACTACACTCGAACTGTTCATAGAACGTTTTTATGATCGAGATCATCTTTGATGGTATGCCATATGAGTGTAGTATCATCCAGAGGGTGTTTCGGTGGACACTGTCGAAGGCCTTCCTGAAGTCCACAAAGTTGATGTAGAGGGGTGTGTTCCATTCCAGGCACTGCTCTATTATGTTTCGCAGTGCAAAGATCTGGTCCATACACCCTCTTCCCTTCCTGAAGCCTGCTTGCTCCTTTCTAAGCCTGTTGTCAATGGCTGTCTCCATCCTGTTGAGAAGGACTCTGCAGAACACCTTGCTTGGAACAGATAGAAGTGTGATTCCTCGCCAGTTGTCGCAGTTCTTGGTGTTGCCTTTCTTGGGAATTTTGACAATAAGACCTTTGGACCAGTCTTCAGGGATGGTGTCACTGTTCCAGATGTTTTGGAAGAGGTCTGTCAGCACTCGAGTTGATGTTTGAATATCGGCCTTCAGCATCTCAGCATGGATGGCATCAATGCCACATGCTTTGCCACTCTTCAGGGTTTGGATGGCGGCTTTAACCTCAGAAGAGTCAGGGGGGTCGATGTTGATTTCCAGGATATCATCTGTTGTTGTGATGTTGGCTAGTTGTTCTGGCTCAGGGAGGTTGAGTACTTCCTGGAAGTGTTGAACCCATCTGGCTGCTTGCTCGCGCTCGGTTGTACAGGTGTTGCCATTCTTGTCCATAACATGGGTAGTTTGGTTTGTACATTTTCCGCAGAGTCGCTTGGTGATCTTGTACACTGTGCCCAGATTTCCATAAGCTGCAGCCTTCTCGGCTTCACTTGCCAGGTGTTCAACAAAGACTCTCTTGTCTCTCCTGGCACTCCTCTTCACCTCTCTGTCCTTGATTTTATAGGACATGTTGGCTTTCTCAAGGAGTCGTTGAGACTTGGTGTTCAGAGCCTTTGCCTTTAACTGCTTTCTCTCTTCAATTTTCTGCCAAGTGTTAGCCGATATCCATTCCTTGGCTCCCTTTTGTTTAAAGCCCAAGACCTTTTGTGCTGTTTCAGAGTATATGGTTTTGATGGCATTCCATTTGCTGGTTATGGTGGGTTCAGCTTCCATTTCAGAGGAAGTCCTTAGTGTGCTGAAACGGTTTCTGAGTTCCAACACAAACTCCTTGTTTTTCCTCGGATACTGGAGTTTTGCAATGTCCAGTTTCTTCTGCCGGTGGCCTTGTGGGGTTGACTTCAACAACTTGAGTTTGATGGTGGCAGCAATTAGGTGGTGGTCGCTAAAGGCATCTGCTCCCCGGTAAGCTCTGACATCTTGAAGTGACCTGCGCCATTTTCCATTTATGATGATGTGGTCAATTTGGTTGATGGTCCTACCATCAGGAGACTTCCATGTCAGCTTATGGATGTTCTTGTGTGGGAAGATGGTGCCACCAATGACCAAGCTGTTGCTCATGCAGAAATCAGCAAGGCGTTCACCATTGTTGTTTCTTTCGCCACATCCGTGTCTGCCCATCGCCCTCTCATAGTTGGAGTTGTCGGTTCCCACTTTGGCATTCATATCACCAGTTAAGAGGAGCATGTCATGTTGGGGTACCTTTGAAACCGCCGTTTGTAGTTTCTCGTACCAGTCTTCTTTGACCTCCTCCTCAGCCTCGTTGGTTGGTGCATAGCACTGTAAGATGGTGAGTTTACAGAACTTTGAGTTGAGGCGTACTCGGATCAGCCTCTCGCTTACTGGTTCCCATTCCAGCAAGGTTTTGGCTTTCTGCTTGGAGATTAAGATGGCTACACCATGTGTATGGGTGTTCTCATGGCCTGAGTGAAGAAGGACGGACCCATCATTCAGGACTTGACGTCCGGAGCCGGTCCAGCGACTTTCACTTATCCCCAGGATGTCCAGGTGGTACCTCTTCATCTCACTGAGGACTTGTGCTGTCTTGGTGGTCTCATACATGGTTCGGACGTTCCATGCTCCAATACGGATCATGGATTTAGGCCCCAGTAGACCCTCTTTCACACTCCTGACTTCCTTCCGGCTTTCATCAAGAGTGGTCATGCTGCCATCCAAGGGATTTGGGTAGCCTGGGTCTACTATGGGCCTGATGTCAAAAGGATTGTTCATTGAAGTTTCTGTAACAATGTTTTTTTTACGGGGTTGCGTTGTTAGCGCCACGCCCAACCCCCATCCAGGAGGGCCAGTGTGCTGCCTTTAGTCTCACTCCTCACCCAAGACCTGTCTGGTATGGTTAAACCTACCAGGAGCACTAGGCTCCCCCCAGCATAGCTCTCAAGATCATAGAAGCACCCAAGCCTCTCCACCACGGCAAGGTTGCAGCACCGGGAGTACTGTCATTAAACTGTACCTTTTAGTTGACCTTGTACCAGTGAACTGTACTGTCATTAAACTGTACCTTTTCCAAAGCAAACTAACAATAAAGTCTTCAATCAATCAATTCTTCTAACGCTAACCCTCCAACACAAGCTGCAGAAGACTGTATTCTGACTGTGAACAGGTTTTACAGTTTGTTTTAAGAACAAAGTATTTTCTTTTTTAGGAGGGCATTTTCCTCTCTCTCTCCTCTCTCACACTCACGGCCACCAGCACAGGTTTTTATACACACAACACAATGTGCCCGCCAGCCTCGCCCACCTGGGCAAATTACACACGCACGCACGCACTCACGCTTGTGCGCACACCCACACGCACCCATGCGCGCACGCACATGCCAGCGTGCACACTCTGTGCTGCCCTGTCAACTGAACAGGCAGGCAGACACGCAGAAAAGAAAACTGTGCATCTTCCCTTTACCTGGGTCATGTGACGTCCCGTACAGGACGCCTCCCTATTGGTCGAAATACAGGGTGGCTGATACGGAAACACCACCACACCACAAAGCGTGACATTGAAACGTAACGGCATTGCCGCATAGAGCGCTCGTTTTCACAGTTATTGTCCACGACACTGCAAGCGGCGTGAAGGCCAGCGGCCAGGGCCGCGCGGCCGGCGGAGCGCCGCGCGAGTTACGAAGCCGTGGTGAATGCAATCGTTCTATTTATGCCCAGGCCGTAAGGCCTGGGCAAGCGCACGATAAACGCAATGATAATTGGGGTTTGGTGCACCTCGCGCGGTCCAAGAGACCACAACGGAGCGCTCCCTACGTCCGGTTCAGCCAATCACAAGCTTCAAAAATGAGTCCGGGGCGTGGCTTGCGGCAATGCCGTTACGTTTCAATATCACGCCACCACAAAGGGTTAATCCCTCCCTGTATGTTCAGCTCTGTCTGAGTGCAGCCACCCCGCCCTGACTCGCTGCTCCAAAGGGAGCTAGCTCTATTATTACCTGCTGGAGGCCGGGGTTCGATTCCAGCTCGCTGCGCAAAACGTTACAATAATATGTTGGTGTTGATATCATTAGAGAGAGAGAGAGAGAGAGAGAGAGAGAGAGAGAGAGAGAGAGAGAGAGAGAGAGAGAGCGAGGGAGAGAGAGAGAGAGGGAGGGAGGGAGGGAGGGAGGGAGGGAGGGAGGGAGAGAGAGAGACTACAGCTTTGCTAGAGGGAGAGAGTCAGAAAGAGAGCGAGGGAGAGGCAATACGTCATTAAGAAGCGATACATCATTGTTTGTATGTTCAATGTTTATGACTGAGTCAACGTATAAACATCCTACAATCAACCATTTAATACCAGACTAGAGACATTAGTTCTAGTAAAGTGATTAAAAACACTTATTAATACATAGGCTTTAATCAACTCCATAATATCTAATCAACTATTTAATACCAGACTAGAGAGACATTAGTTTTAGTAAAGTGATTAAAAAAACACTTACTTTAATAAGACTTAAATCCAACGTGGCAAGATGGAGTCCATGTAGTTGTGTTAACTGTTGTATCAAAATGGTTGACTGTGTATCAACACACATACAGTTGTTCTACAGGGAGTGTCTACAGCGTTGTTCTCTCTCTCTAAACTCCTGCTGGGAGGAGCTTTAATCCTGTGAGGACACAGAGGAAACATCTGGTTACACTTTATTCATGTGCTTTGTGTGTGTGTGTGTGTGTGTGTGTGTGTGTGTGTGTGTGTGCGTGTGTGCGTGCGTGCGTGCGTGCGTGCGTGCGTGCGTGTGTGTGTGTGTTGTTAGCTGAAGCAAGTCCCCAGGACCTTTTGTTAGGATAAGAAGAGGAAATGCAGACCAAACTGTGGAACTAAAAGGTTTATTAAACATACAAAAGACCTGCCCAAACTCAGGGCAGGCAACATAGTAGATACAGGAACAAGAGGAAGGCTAAGCAGGCTTAAAGTTAATAAACTCACAGTGACGTAGAAGCACTGTAACATAGAACGATAAACTAACAAAGAACTGAACACCATGCAGTGTTGCCAACTCCTCTGTAACAGAAGTACAGTATCTAGAGGCTCTCCCAGCTAGAAGGCGCTAGGGGTGGGGTGGGCTGCATGAGTCATGAATTCAGGATATGTTTCGTTTCCCACTCCTTATACTTTTGTGTGTACTGTTTTGCTTTCAACATTGCTAGTTAGTTGAATTGAATTTAAATTGCATTGCTAGTTAGTTGAATTGAATTTAAATTGCATTGCTAGTTAGTTGAATTGAATTTAAATTGCATTGCTAGTTGCTAATTTAAATGCACAAAAACCAAAGAGCTTAGAGAAGAGAACCGTCTGGTTTGAATTGCATGACTGTGTTGTCAGTCTGTCTGACTCTGCCTGACAGTGATCATGTGACAACGTCTGGTAAGTAAGTGCCAATGGTTGCTTGAGGCCAAGCCCAGCACGAGTGTGTGTGTGTGTGTGGTGGTATAAAGCACCCTTTATATAGTGCCTTTATGCAAGGCGCTTTACAGAGATTGTGCATTACATTCACCCATTTACACACACACACATTCATTACATTCACCCATTTACACACACACATTCATTACATTCACCCATTCACACACACACATTCATTACATTCACCCATTCACACACACAATCATTACATTCACCCATTCACACACAGACACATTCATACCCCGATGGCAGAGGAAACCATGCAAGGCACCAACCTGCTCATCAGGAGCAACTAGGGGTTCAGAGTCTGGGGGAGCCCGGGATCGAACTGGCAACCTTCCGGTTGCCAAGTAGCCGCTCTACCCCTGAGCCACTGCCTCCCCGCTGTTTACAGCAGATCAGAACATTTTCCATAAATGATGGTGACTCAACAGGAAGTGAAAGCATGCAGCTGTTTGTCAGGAGTTAGAAGGCATCCTTGGGCACAGTGCCAACCTTGGCACAGGGAGGCTGATCACTGATCACTGATCACTGATCAATGATCACTCATCACTCATCACTGGCATAAGAGAGATAAAATAAGATAAATGTTTAGTCTGTTAAATAAAGTCTGCTCACATCAATATACAAATGACATCCTGTAAGATGGGGGTATGTCCTTTAAGCCAGGGGTTTTCAAAGTGGGTGACGGGGCATCCTGGGGTGCCGTGACGGCCGCGAGATAATTTGATAATATTTGGAATTTATTTGGACACTTGAAAAGATATTTAGTATCATTTTAGACTTGAATTAACAAAGTTATTTTCAGTCAGTTCAAATCAAAATGGCTGTTATCTCAACCTTTTCCTCGCAAGATCATCACTAAAATATCGTCACTGTCGGGCAGAAACCTTGCATCTCCCAAGTTTCAAATGTGTACGTCTTTTGGTAAAGCAAAGCCCTGCTTCATCATACAAGACCGTCGCACAAAAGTAGTGAAAACAGCCGATCTACAAGCACACAACGCCTCACATCACGAGGCGTTGTGTGCTTGTAGATCGGCTGTTTTCACTAGTTTAGTACATTTTTTAGACGATAAATACAAAACGAACGGTTACAAGGTTTCCACCCGACACCGACGATATGCTATAAATATAAGGTGCTGGGAGTGAAAATTATAATGTAAGGTTGCCTTGGATTAAAAAAAATATTCATGGGGGTGCCCTGAGACAAAAATGTTTGGGAACCGCTGCTTTAAGCCTTGGTTCTCTAACCTTTACATGCCAAGGACCCCCAAATTTATGTTTGGCCGAGGACCCCCATCTGAACAAGATTTTGACCAGTGACCCCCAGAAGATAGCATTTGCGTTAAACAATTATTAAAAGTATTCTAAATATTAAAAAATATATATAATATAATATTTTCAAACATGTAAAAGCTGTGAGCTTGTAGATCTGCTATTTTTTGAATAGCCAACATATAAATGGATAAAGTGGTTCAAACGATTGTGATGCTATGTTAACTACTTTTCATGGGGACCCCCTGGAACCCTTCCTTTCGGAGAATAAGAATAAGAAGAAGAAACATTACGATTACAATAGGGCTTTGCACTACTGCTCAGTGCTCGGGCCCTAATTAAAACAATGCTAAAGTGATCATACATTATTTAGTAAAACAAACACATGTACTACTGCTCTGTTATGACTACTAATGATGATAAATATATCTCTTCTACAATAACTGTCTGTCTGTTGCCACATGATGCTGCACTGAGATGCCACCCTGTGGTCACATTGGGTAACTGCACTTCAGTTACCACAACAATAATCAGTCAATGATGAAAGTTATGCAAACACCAACACACTGACTGAACTGAGACGGTTGGTTCTGGAGAATGAATAAATGGAAACACATGGACCTGTAAGGGTCCATTTAGAACCCACTGGAGGAACCCTGGGGGTCCCTGGACCCCAGTTTGAGAAGCACCGCATTGAGCTCATTTCAAAGGTAGAGTTGAGCTACTTTAAGTGTTTAGTAAAAGTGGAAGCCATGCTTTCTTTATGTTTCCAGGACTTCTAATGTGATCATTGTTCTTTATGTTTCCAGGACTTCTAATGTGATCGTTGTTCTTTGGGTGTAAAAAAACACTTTAAGGTTAAATGTGGAACAAGAAAGGTGTAATTCTAATTCAAGTGTGGTTGCACTGAGGAGAGTGGTGAGGATCATGAGCTTCTTTCTGTCAAGAAATTCCATGCAGGTGAATATTTTTCTAAGTGTTGGAGTTTGGAAGCGCTCGTAGGAAATCACTCAACGGTCCTGCATGTGTACCACCTGGTTCTAAATGTCACATGATGCAGGAGGCAGGGACAGGGCGTTATAGAAGACGAGCGCTTACGAAGTCTGCTCGGATTTGACATAAAGTAACTCTCTATGGTGGATTTTTCTGAAACTAACACTTTGCAGATAGAAAGAGGTTTATTCAAGCTTTCCATAGAGCCACAATATCATTGAGTTTGACATTGTTTAAAACAGATAGCAAAAAAAAAAGAGAAAACAAAAACACGTTTTCATGTATTGACCCTATCCCTATGGGAGGTATTGCAACCCTAGATTGCAATTTGCGGCTGGTTCTAAATGTCATATGATGCAGGAGGCAGCGGGACGTGTTATCGAAAAAACAAGTGCTTCCAAACTCCAACACTTTGAAAAAAATATGAAGAAAAATAATCACCTGCAGGGAATTTCTTTACAGAAAGTAGCTCAGTCATAACATGTCTACGGTGGATTTTTATGAAACAAACACTTTGCAGATAGAAAGGATAATTCAAGCTTTCTATACCCTGTATGTAACGGGTACCTTGTGTTGTGGTGGTGGTGTTGAAAGAGGGACACAGACCACAGGTAGCTGCTGGTTGTTGTGTTGTGGTGGTGGTGTTGAAAGAGGGACACAGACCACAGGTAGCTGTAGCCCTAGAATGTCTCCAATGTTCGGTCGATTGACACTCCGTGAATCCCTCAAATCTGGAGCCATAGAACGCTCCCATAGCGCGGCGGTTAGCAACTAATCTGCGCGGCCCTAAAGTGCTGCACGCTTCTTGTGTACTCACCCAATAATTAATTCCTCAGCCTGGGAGAAAGATATTGTCCTGTAGTGTCATATTCATTTGAAAGTTCTGGCTGAAAACGTGTACTTCGTAAGATATCTCCACTTATCACGAGCCAACACGGACGACTTACACGACCGGGCGAGGGGCCCGGAATGACTGCTGGACTGAATATATGGGAACATCCGCTGATCGTCACAAACGTCATCACAAATTGACAGGTGCGCTGACATTTGATCATGGGCACCAATTGAGACGTGCCACTGGTGGTTTTGCGTAAGCCGAGTTGATAAAACAAGCACCCCATTCACAGGCAACCTCTCTCGCATCCCAAGCGCACTTTGGCGTCTGTTGAGAACTGAGAAAGGTTTGGTCATCCAGAAACTAAAAAGCTAACTAAGAGATTGAAAAATCAAGTCTATGTAGATTTGTATATACAACTTATATATATTATACTTATTTTTTGTCATTATTATTATTATTATATTGTTTTTTACTTTTAACTACCTCAGTTTTAGAGGTGTACACCTGTATTATACAGGTGTACAATCCTTATTTGTGAAAATGAGTGCATCTGAATGTTGCATTTGCAACACAACAGTTCTAAAGAAAAGAAAGGGGTTCAAAAGGACACATTTAGAATCCATTGCCAGTCCAAGGACTGTGGGAATAGTTTTTCCAGATCTGGATCCAGTGAGCCACACATTCATATGTTATACATGTGAAGGCCAGTTAAGGAGGAACACTGTTCCAAAGGGCCCAGGGAGAAAAAGAACCCATCCTTCAAACCCAGACACTGGGTCTTCTGGCACCTCTACTACTGTCCGGCCCCTAAAGCAACGGAGAGTGTCTATTAAAACAGGAAAAGAAACTACCGTTGGCCAAGCCATTGCCTATTTAAAACATCGCCAATACTTAAAAGCAATGAAGGCTTTTTTTACCACCATGGCCAGAAAGTCCATGCTGCAGGTGGTTTGCAAGGCACTTAGCCAAGAGGTAATTAATCCTATTTACTTTTACCAATTGATCTGTTTTGGGTCACATTATCTATCTCGTTCATATTTATTCACAAAGAGCTCTACTAAAATGTCTGAAGCAAATACATTTCTATCTGTGATATTATCTTATTTTCAATCTTGTTTGGTTTTCAGAGAAAAGCAATGGTCCAGGACAAAGATAGTCCCCTGCGAAAAAAAAACCCTCTGTGGAGAATCTGGAAACGTTCTCCTGGGAGGACACAATGTGGTGAAACGTTCTCCTGGGAGGACACAATGGGGTGAAACGTTCTCCTGGGAGGACACAATGGGGTGAAACGTTCTCCTGGGAGGACACAATGGGGTGGAAACGTTCTCCTGGGAGGACACAATGGGGTGAAACGTTCTCCTGGGAGGACACAATGGGGTGAAACGTTCTCCTGGGAGGACACAATGGGGTGAAACGTTCTCCTGGGAGGACACAATGGGGTGAAACGTTCTCCTGGGAGGACACAATGGGGTGAAACGTTCTCCTGGGAGGACACAATGGGGTGAAACGTTCTCCTGGGAGGACACAATGTGGTGAAACGTTCTCCTGGGAGGACACAATGGGGTGAAACGTTCTCCTGGGAGGACACAATGGGGTGGAAATGTTCTCCTGGGAGGACACAATGGGGTGAAACGTTCTCCTGGGAGGACACAATGGGGTGAAACGTTCTCCTGGGAGGACACAATGGGGTGAAACGTTCTCCTGGGAGGACACAATGGGGTGAAACGTTCTCCTGGGAGGACACAATGGGGTGAAACGTTCTCCTGGGAGGACACAATGGGGTGAAACGTTCTCCTGGGAGGACACAATGGGGTGAAACGTTCTCCTGGGAGGACACAATGTGGTGAAACGTTCTCCTGGGAGGACACAATGTGGTGAAACGTTCTCCTGGGAGGACACAATGTGGTGAAACGTTCTCCTGGGAGGACACAATGGGGTGAAACGTTCTCCTGGGAGGACACAATGGGGTGAAACGTTCTCCTGGGAGGACACAATGGGGTGAAACGTTCTCCTGGGAGGACACAATGGGGTGAAACGTTCTCCTGGGAGGACACAATGGGGTGGAAACGTTCTCCTGGGAGGACACAATGGGGTGGAAATGTTCTCCTGGGAGGACACAATGGGGTGAAACGTTCTCCTGGGAGGACACAATGGGGTGAAACGTTCTCCTGGGAGGACACAATGGGGTGAAACGTTCTCCTGGGAGGACACAATGGGGTGGCTTTCCATAAAGGCCCCTGTAACAAACACGTGCCTTAACCCTGCAAGGCCCGAATTAATTTCTACCGGTCAAAAAAAAATAAAAAAATCAGATGGTGTTGTAGCAGGCCTAATCACAGGAAAATGTAATGTTAAAAAATGAATAATGTTTTTGTAAGGTTTTATAGCGATAAATCATAAATCATAAATCATGCTCTAATTAGCATTTTGGGGATATTTCTCAGAATATTAACATATGCACGTGTTCTAGACATTCTAATGATCACGAAAAAAAATATTACAGGCATTTTACTTCTGTTTTAGTGAGGAATAGCTTCAGTTAAAAAGTGAGATGTTGTTCGTCCAGACGCTGGAATTTCAACTTATCTGGGAGGTGTGAATGTCAGCCTCTGTGGGGGGTATTTATATGCAAATATCGTGGCCAATGGCATTGTAATACTAAACAATAGGATTTAATGGTGATGTTAATGTGAAAAAAGAACAGGAAAACTAACTATAACATTTTTTTTAAAATGATTTAAAAAACGTTGCCAAAAAGCAACGCTGGGCCTTGCAGGGTTAATTGCATGTTTCCTTCCCCTGAAAGCATCAGGTCCCACAGATCTGTTGGACGTCTTAGATGTAGACGGTATGATACAACATATACATGTAGCAACAGAATCATTTCATTCACAATATAATTACTACCATAAAATATAGTTACAATATGTGGAACCCTTGTGCTATTTACAACCCTTCCATCGTTGGTTGATAAGTAGAAAATGCACCCAGGGTGAATCAAAATATGAAGCGTCCCTTAATTCCAGACATTTCTATTGTTTCAGTATTCAAACAGAGGAGGAAGCTGAGGCCTTTGTGAACAAGAGGAAAGGCATGGCACTTGCAATCATGCAAAACACAGCATGCATGTCAAAGGTTCACTTTCGTTTATTTGCCGACAAGATGTTTGTACGTTTTCATTGATGCATAAAAGCAAATAAACACTTTTGTTCCAAAGGTTGTCTTTGTTCAGGGCTGCATAGCATTATCGATGTGGAAACAGGGGTGCCCAGGGAAAGTATTTCAAACCCTCAACTCCCTGGGTGTCTGCCAGTCCAAACCAGCATCTAGGCGCCTCATCGATGATCTGCGAAAGGGTCTTGACACACGATTAAAAGTCTGGAAGGACAAAATAGAGGTGAGAATATACACACACACACACACACACACACACACACACACACACACACACACACACACACACACACACACACACACACACACACACACACACACACACACAGTATATGTGTGTTCAGGATTGGAACTATTTTTCCACTTTCAGACACAAGATCCTTCAGCTGAGAAAGTGCTGTCATTTTCCCTGACTTGGGACAATGTTCAGGTGAATGTTACAGTTATGCTTCCAATTCATTGTTCAGACATATAGCTTAACTAAGTGCTGCATCATAAGACAATATAATTATCCACCAAGAAATTACAATAATAATATGATAATTCATTGCAGATATATGTGCAAGAAAAGCACCACAGAAGGGACAGCCCAGGCAATAAGGTCCTCCTATGGGCGCTTTCATTTGCCCACCTGAACAAGGTGTCTTTCAGCCAGTTAACTGGATCTGGAATGAAGGCAATGGAAGTGTCCCCCTACCACATCTTACCATCGAAGGAGGTAGGTCCCTGGAATAAGTCATATATTTTATCTTGGCAGATATGTTAAATATAAATCTTAATCATTCTATTGTTAACAATTCACGTGAATCTGGGTCTGCTAATAATCTGTTGCTTGTAGGATTACATGAATGAATGAATGAATGAATGAATGAATGAACTTTATTTATATAGCACATCTTCACAGCACGAATGCACAGAGTGCTTTACAGATACACAATACTCAATAAAAGTAAGCTCTACAGTTGCAGAGATACAAAATAAAATAAAAATAACAGTGCCATCAAACAGAGGATGACCATCTTGGTCATGCGTGTGCTGGCAGACAACCTGTCAGCCTTGCAGCCTGTCCAAAAGTTGGTCATTCGCCACATTGACCATTTATATCGACATGAGATGTCCCAAAAAAGTGAACTAGTAAGCAACGTCACTCACATTATTTCACTATATAATTGGAAGATAAAAGACCATTCTTGAAATGATATGATGAAATGTTCCATTAATTCCACCTCTAGGTGAACCTGGGTGTCATAGAGACAAATCCCAGCTCTCTTCCTGGGGTTATGGAAATGATGGATGCCTTACACAAGCATGTCCCCATCATAGATGGCAAGCCATTCCCTGTGCTCTGCTGTGGGGATGGCTTGAGCATCGAACACATGACAGAAGCCCACCACACAAGGGTCACCCATAACACCCCAGTAGAAAGGCTTGAGGGGCTTGTTGAAGCTCCTCAAGACTTTCACAAAGAAATGCTCCTTCTGCAGGTAGATCAAATGTTATTTTCAAGTATTACCATCCATGTTATCACATCTAGTTTGTATCACATGTAGAATATGCTTCTGTCATTTTCTTCTACAGGATGATTTTGACCTTCTGTACTCTGACAAAAGCATGGCAGCACGGGGCACACTTGCTCAGCTCAAGATTGCTTTTGACCACAGGTCATTAAAAAAGGAGGTGAAGAAAAACTTCCAACATGCTGCAGACATGATGGTGGTAAGATCTCCTATTAAATAAATATGCTTGTATGTACTGTATTGTCAGCTGGTAGGTTTTAATAATTCATCTCTTTCATTTTCAGTTCAGTTGCTCTGCCTACATTACAGCTTATGCAGGCAGTTTACTGGGCATTGAACGGGCAGATGCCAATGTCCCAGATTTTGACCTGGCTGCTGACCAACTGCAATGGCTCCATGACCTCGCAGAAAAGGTGGTGTAGTTCTGTTGGTTGGCACCTAAACAGGAGGAGATTGAGCTGGTGGCAGCAATTGCCCAAAAAGATAGTGGCAACCAACAGACCTATCCTTTCTGTCATTGCCAGGAAGGTAAAGAACATTTAATCACCAAAAGTGCAATTGTGGTCAAATCGTGGCTTGCCAAACTGGAAAGTCTCATTTGGAGGCTCTTTTACGTTGTTGGTGCACTTTGTTGTACATAGACAAAGGCCACACATGGTGAAGATAAATGTGAATAATACACATTATATTAAAGACAGATACTTCAGATCTGAGACAAGTTGTGTGTGATTGGACAAGCCTGTTCCGTTTCCTCAACAGAGAAAGGCGGAGAAATGCTACTGTGCTGCAACTACAACTGTCCTCACATATGGACCCACTGATCTGACCTGTACTGATCTGCCGTCTGCGCCAGAAGGGGATTGGTTCTGTAGTTCCATATGTGAGGACAGTGTAGACTACATATACTGCACATGCCATAAAAAAAGGAGGCACCATGGTACAGTGCCATCTCCGAGACCAATGCCTCCACAATGAGTGGTACCACATCCGCTGTTTGAGGCCTGAGGAGCGGAAGAAAACTGACGGTATTATAGTGTATTAACTGTGTCTATTGCTTGACCTCTATAGAGGTTCATCCTCAATGAAACCACTTACTGACATTATGATCTTAATACAAAATATTATGTGTCTTACTTGGACTAATCTTTTGCATTTCCACTAAAAGGTGAATGGTACTGCTCACCAGAGTGCGCACATCAAGGTCAGGACAAAGTTCTGACCTATACCAAGGCACTGATGTGGAGGGGCCTTTGCCACATGGCCAGGCAGGATTGTGTCCCAGAGGGTGATGGACCAGCTTTGATGCAACTCTGGAAGCATGACCTTCTGTCATTCTGGCAAAAAAAACATCACAAGTACTTCATACTTGGCCACAGAATGCTAACTGGTATAATGATCATTGGTAACAATGTGATTGCAGTATGATGCAATTAACATCTATAGTGGTTAATGTCTTTACAATTTGTTATGCCTTGGTTTATGTTGTCCATTAGGAATTGAGGGTTATTTGCCCGATCGGCTTGCCATGGAGATGGTGTGGGGCAGAGTGGCCAACCTAAGTGGTGGGCCTGGGAAGAATATCCCCTTAGACCTGGTTAATGAATTTATGAACAATGAATTCAAAGGTATCTATTAACATAGTGCTCTTTGCCAGTTAACAGATTATAAAGTACACAGCCAACTTACAATGATGTTGTTGCTTTTTTCTCTCAGAAACTCTCAAGTGGACCCGGGCCGCTATACTGCTGAGCAGGTGGCAAGGTGTGCAGAAATGTCTGGGCCATTTGGGAAAGCCTTCGAACAATTGTTCCTGTCCTCGGGCATAGGCCAGTTCTCTTCCTCCCACAGTAACAACTCTCCATGCATTAAATCAGACATTGTTACCTTTGTTGAGGAATATAGAGAGGATGCCCTATTCTCTTTTATACCGGGACGACACCACAAGGGCTACGATACATTCACGTACCCACAGTCCATCACAAAGCCAGAGAAACTGGGGAAATCTATAAAACGCCTGGCATTTGAAATTGATCTGTGGGACCAGAAGAATTACGTGTAACATGAGTATGATACTTACTGTATCCATAAGTAATGTGAATAACCAACCAACCACAAACAAACAAAAAATAAAATAGACCGTTAACAGTTTAATTTCTTGATGGAAAATATTCTTAACCAGATAAAAAAGAAAAAAAAAAGAAAACATGCCTTGTAGAGCTTTGGAATTGGGTTTAATGAACCATTTTCTCTGTGTCTGTCACTGTTTCTATATTGTCACACACACTGCAGCAGCCTGGCATCATGCACACATCATGTGTAACTGACTTGTTTGTGCCCTTGATAAAAAGATGGTCAAGGACCCTCTTACGGAGACAGCGTTTCTGCCTGTACTGATCCACCAGGGACAGCATACAAGGCTTTATGTGGCCCTTAATCACTGACCCTGGGTAGACGTACATGTGTGCTTTTCCTGGCAAACCATCTGGTGCACACCTTCCTACCTCCTGCCAGTATGACAGGAGGTCATTAGATGGCCCCCAGTGGACAACACATGCCTCACATCCCCTATATCAACCCCTAACCCAAATGCTACAGTGGCCAGCACACATCTTAAGGGGCTCTTTTGTGTGGCAAATGTGGCAAGGATTTCTTCCTTTTTTCTAGGGGATGTGTGGCTATGAAACATATCCACTAGGAGATGTGTTTCTTTTTTTTTTCATCAATATGACACATAGCACTGCCAAGGCTCTCCTTAAACATGCCAAAGGCTTGTGTCAATTTTGACATGGATCTGTAAGACATAAGGAAATATACTTTGTAGTCATATATCATCTTCAGAACCAATCTAGACACTAAATCTCAATTGACAGTATAAAAATCCTGCACCAGCCATCCAACCTCTGCAGCTATGTTTGTACCAGTGGTTCCCTGGACAGTTATATGGATGTTTGGCCTGGAAAAGAATTGTCATAATATTGTAGGCTATGATGAAAATGACATTGTATATATTGTGTGTTGCAGGTCAGTGGCCTTGTAAGAATGTGTCCGCCCTGAGATTGGCAGGTTGGGGTTAAATCCCTGGCCGAGTCATACCAAAGACTATAAAAATGGTACCCTGGTACTCCCTGCTAGGCACTAAGCACTACGGGGTGGATTAGGGGTAAGTCCCAGTGTCATACTAGCGTCATGTCCAGGGGATGTATATTTGTACAAGCTGGATCACGCTACATAAATAGGAGATAGGCTCCTGACCACATGGCTCAGAAACCGTTGCTTCCCAAGGCTACTTACTTACTGTGTGTTGTAAATTATACTTTATGTAGTGATCCTATTACCTATGGGAAACACAATTAACTAGATATACCTGTTACAGCTGACTGATACAGTTAGCACCGATTCCTTCTCAACATGCATCCGATGGATGATGTCATCAGCCATCTCCTGTGTGGCAGTGGCGGTAAGCATCAACACAGGGCATTTGAGGATACTTGTGACCTCTGGCACTCTCAAATATGCCTCTCTAAATGTGTCTCCCCTAAAAATATCAAATAACAAAAAAAGATTCCACAGTAAGGATGTTAGTACATTATTTTGTTATTCATCTGTCAAATAGCCTAAACAATGTGGGCTACCGTATGTGAAAATTAGCCACTTAATGTGGAATATCTTTATTGAAATTAAAATGATTTTGTGGCATTTGTTTGTTTTTGTTTACTTATTTCATTACTTGATCAAAAATGAAAAAGATTACGGTATATTAAGCATATTGCACTATACCATAAAGTGATGCAGTGAGCCTCATCTACAGTGACAAGACATATTTGTTTTCTTTTGCTCTTCAACCAGTCCCACCAAGGGTCCACAAACATGCTCTCAGGGGAGATGAAAAGCATCTTTATGTTTCCAGCAAGAATCTCTGTGACAAAATTAGTAATTTCCATTAGTACATCAATCAATCCGTATTAGAACAGAGGCATAAAGGTTGTATAGTTTACTGACGAAGTTTGATGTCTTGTGGGATGTCACTATGGGTGGCTGCAGCTGGAACCCCAAGCTCTGTCCAATGTGTCACCTGATCTGACATCAGTGCCTTAAGAGGGCTTATAATGAGCATGTAGTGCTCACTACCTGGATGTAGCTTTTAGATGTTGCATAGTTTAGATTATATGTTGATACCAGTTAAAATGACTCACTCATAATTGTATGTTATAGGCTAAACCTACCTTGTCCATTAATTGACCAACAAGCCCAAAACAGGCACTTTTCCCAAATCCAGTGGGTAAAATGGCCAAAACATCCTGACCCTTTAACAAAGATTTAATTATAAGCTTTTGTTCGTTTTTTAATTGAAAAGGAAAATTAATACTCAAAAGCAAATTTTCAAAATCTTCATCTGTGAGTGGCATGATGTGAAATGATATTTGGATGTGAAAAATAAAGTTCTATAACTTCTAAATGTTTTATTTTAATAAATGCACACGACAGACACACAATAGCCCGGTCTGAGGAGCGTTTATTGTGAGAGGGGTTGCCTGTGAATGGGGTGCTTGTTTTATTAACTCGGCTTACGCAAAACCACCAGTGGCACGTCTCAATTGGTGCCCATGATCAAATGTCAGCGCACCTGTCAATTTGTGATGACGTTTGTGACGATCAGCGGATGTTCCCATATATTCAGTCCAGCAGTCATTCCGGGCCCCTCGCCCGGTCGTGTAAGTCGTCCGTGTTGGCTCGTGATAAGTGGAGATATATCTTATGAAGTACACGTTTTCAGCCAGAACTTTCAAATGGATATGACACTACAGGACAATATCTTTCTCCCAGGCTGAGGAATTAATTATTGGGTGAGTACACAAGTAGCGCGCAGCACTTTAGTGCCGCGCAGATTAGTTGCTAACCGCCGCGCTATGGGAGCGGTCTATGGCTCCAGATTTGAGGGATTCACGGAGTGTCAATCGACCGAACATTGGAGACATTCTAGGGCTAAGGTAGCTGCTGGTTGTTGTGTTGTGGTGGTGGTGTTGAAAGAGGGACACAGACCACAGGTAGCTGCTGGTTGTTGTGTTGTGGTGGTGGTGTTGAAAGAGGGTCACAGACCACAGGTAGCTGCTGGTTGTTGTGTTGTGGTGGTGGTGTTGAAAGAGGGTCACAGACCACAGGTAGCTGCTGGTTGTTGTGTTGTGGTGGTGGTGTTGAAAGAGGGACACAGACCACAGGTAGCTGCTGGTTGTTGTGTTGTGGTGGTGTTGAAAGAGGGTCACAGACCACAGGTAGCTGCTGGTTGTTGTGTTGTGGTGGTGGTGTTGAAAGAGGGACACAGACCACAGGTAGCTGCTGGTTGTTGTGTTGTGGTGGTGGTGTTGTTGAAAGAGGGACACAGACCACAGGTAGCTGCTGGTTGTTGTGTTGTGGTGGTGGTGTTGAAAGAGGGTCACAGACCACAGGTAGCTGCTGGTTGTTGTGTTGTGTTGTGGTGGTGTTGAAAGAGGGACACAGACCACAGGTAGCTGCTGGTTGTTGTGTTGTGGTGGTGTTGTTGAAAGAGGGACACAGACCACAGGTAGCTGCTGGTTGTTGTGTTGTGGTGGTGGTGTTGAAAGAGGGACACAGACCACAGGTAGCTGCTGGTTGTTGTGTTGTGGTGGTGGTGTTGAAAGAGGGACACAGACCACATGTAGCTGCTGGTTGCAGTTTCACTGGCAGTGGTTTGGTGGCGCTGTTCAGTCATAAAATAAATACACACACTGTGTGAGTATGCAGTCCTCCAAGTACACAGGTTCAGCTACACACAAACCCTCCTCTCAGTGAATCCATGCACTGAAAAGCAGTGAGTCTTAAACAGTACAGGTATTTACACAGTTGGAATAGAACATTAGAAAGTAAGTAGGATTTGGTGTAATTTCAACCCTGAAAATAAAACTATAATAGTAACCTTGTTACATACTGTATATACAACCGTAATGTTGGTGAGTTTGATGTTGTTAAAGGACAGAGAAAAGAAAAGATGAGTGTTAAAATCGTTTACTTCTTTCTATCATTTTAGTGATTTTAACCATTTTGATTTGGCTAATTATGTATTTGCCAGACCCATGAAATGGGTAGGCCTACATAAGCAAATGTCGGTCTGTCTGTCCGGGTTTTCTATATAAAGGGTATATATGATGATGACATGATGATGACATGCCTACAAAAGGCATGATGTCATAAATGATGATGACAGACAGGGGGTCTGGCACAACCAGGTTGACCTGGTCTAGTTTCTAGACACAATAAGCCCATTTCCAAGATGCACCGCAATCTTTCATGGGCAGATGTGACTTATGGGGGCTGGTGTAAATAGTAACAAAGAAATTGCCGGCATATTGTGTCTAAAGAATACATATTTCGCCGTGTAAATGAGCTGCTAGGGTGTACAGTATGGTTCCAGCAGCTCAGTGAGGTGCAGCCTGTTTAAAGATTTAAAAGCAAATAAAAGGACCTTCAAATCAATTGTAAAATGGACAGGCAGCCAGTACGTATACTGTACATCAGGGGTCTTCAACAGGGGGTCCGGGACCCCTAGGGGGTCCTCAGAGTTACTACAGGCAGCCAATACGTATACTGTACATCAGGGGTCTTCAACAGGGGGTCCGGGACCCCTAGGGGGTCCTCAGAGTTACTTCAGGGGGGCGCCAAATCTTTGTGTGATACTGTAGCATCATGTTTTTTACATTAACCATGCACTTGAACCCTAGCATCCCTAGTCTGACTCTGAGTGGAATATTAGCCAAAGATAGCAGATCTACAAGCTTACAACGCCTCGTGCTGCGAGGCGTTGTAAGCTTGTAGATCAGCTATTTTAGGCCAAGAGGTTTGTAGAGGGAAAAAGAAGAGCAGACTAAAGTATTTGACGGTTCAAGTGGTTAAATGTCTGAAAATACCCATTACTCCTACATGATGACAGGCTGTCAAACATGTCTAAGCTGTCTAAGAAATCTATGAGCATAATCTGCAACACAATTATATACAACATGTAGTGGGGGTCCCTGCTTCATCTCTCTCTCTGCTAAGGGGTCCCTGCTTCATCTCTCTCTCTGCTAAGGGGTCCCTGCTTCATCTCTCTCTCTGCTAAGGGGTCCCTGCTTCATCTCTCTCTGCTAAGGGGTCCCTGCTTCATCTCTCTCTCTGCTAAGGGGTCCCTGCTTCATCTCTCTCTCTGCTAAGGGGTCCCTGCTTCATCTCTCTGCTAAGGGGTCCCTGCTTCATCTCTCTCTGCTAAGGGGTCCCTGCTTCATCTCTCTCTGCTAAGGGGTCCCTGCTTCATCTCTCTTTCTGCTAAGGGGTCCCTGCTTCATCTCTCTCTCTGCTAAGGGGTCCCTGCTTCATCTCTCTCTCTGCTAAGGGGTCCCTGCTTCATCTCTCTCTCTGCTAAGGGGTCCCTGCTTCATCTCTCTCCCCCCTCTGAAATACAGAGGATAAACACTATATATCCCTGTGTCAAAAACCCTCTTAAAATCCATTCCCCAGTGGTTCCCAAACTTGGGGCCGGTGGACCCCCAGTGGGGTCCACACATTATTTTGTGGGGGTCCCCAGATGATTAGCTTAATGTCCAAGTTTCTCACTCAACAGTAAATAATCCAACATACAGTATATGTGTATACAGGGTATATCGTCTGCTATGTGCACAAACGTGACACACAGGACCATAGTGCACAGCTCGGCCTTTTACATTAGTTTTTGTGTAAACAGTGACAAATACAGCCTGCCAACGGATATGTCTTTTTCCAATGGGATTGTTTTATTCGAAAGCTGTGGTCGGATCTACACCGCTGGTAGATGATACATGCACAGATTGTGTGCGATGCGGGCACGTGCCCACGTTAAAAGGTAGGGATAATTTGGCAGTTGCTTAGTTCAGCGATGTTTAAAAGAGCAGCAAGTTAATGCCAAACTGGCCAAACTGTCAAATATTACATAAGGAATATTACATAAGGAAGAGGCAAACGTTGTGAAAATAGCCGATCTACAAGGCCTTGCAGTGCGAGGTGTTGTGAGCTTGTAGATCGACTATTTTCACAATATATGTATCTGTGGAACTGAGTCCAACTAAATGTAAAAGCTAACACTTCCATGTGCTTGTCAGGGTGGCGGTCCCCAGTTCAAATATGTTTAATGTGGGGGTCCCCAGTTCAAATATGTTTAATGTGGGGGTCCCCAGTTCAAATATGTTTAATGTGGGGGTCCCCAGTTCAAATATGTTTAATGTGGGGGTCCCCAGTTCAAATATGTTTAATGTGGGGGTCCCCAGTTCAAATATGTTTAATGTGGGGGTCCCCAGTTCAAATATGTTTAATGTGGGGGTCCCCAGGTCAAATATGTTCATTGTGGGCGTCCCCAGTTCAAATATGTTTATTTTGAGGGTCCCCAGTTCAAATATGTTTATTTTGGGGGTCCCCAGTTCAAATATGTTTATTTTGGGGGTCCCCAGTTCAAATATGTTTATTTTGGGGGTCCCCAGTTCAAATATGTTTATTTTTGGGGTCACAGCCTAAACAGTTTGGGATACAACACAAGTTACAATTGACAGTGCAAGTTGAATGTTTATTTACCTGATTGCTGTTGGCGCAGTCTCATGGCTTCTGGCCAAACAGGAGGCCTCAAACATGGCTGCCCCTCATATGCACTACCCTTAAAGGGCCAGTGCTACACATGCATGGGCTGGCAATGGTTGCTGTTGCAACTCTAGACTCAACATGTGAAAAATGATCTTCAGTTGCAATTTGCATCTTTTTTTACTGTTGCTGTGTTACTTTTACGCACGCGCACACATAAATACGCGTGCGTGCGTGCGCGCACACGAACACACACACACACACACACACACACACACACACACACACACACACACACACACACAAATATGGTTTAAATTTAGTATGGATAAAGAATAATATTTAAAGGGATATTCCACTTTAAAAAAAAAAAAGAACGTTTGGTCATTTTATCGTCTAATCAGGCTGTTATGAACACCCTGAACAGATTTAAATTTGCTTCATTCAATATTTAGATATTTGATGTAAATGTTACCAGGCCCTCCAGGCCCATGGCCTCTCCACATACACACCCATTGTAACTTCAAACTCCATTTTAACCATGCTAGATTCATCAAAAACACCCATTATCTTTTTCTGGTGATTCATAATACCCTCCTAATACGTGAGCAGGCTGTTTTTTCGATATTTTTCATTCATTTATTTTTACTAATTAATTGTTGTATTACATTTTTTCCATTTTCTCAAGAATTATTAAAAATAAATGAAAAACGTTATCGAAAAAACACGGCCTGCTCTTGTATTAGGAGGGTAGTAAGAGTCAACAGAAAAAAATAATGTGTGTTTTTGATGAATCTAGCATGGTTAAAATGGAGTTTGAAGTTACAATGGGTGTGTATGTGGAGCGGCTCTGGATCAATCCTCCTGATAACATTTACATCAAATATCTAAATATTGAACGAAGCATATTAAAATCTGTTCAGGGTGTTCATAAAAGCCTGATTAGATGATAAAATGACCAAAAGTTTTTATGAAAGTGAAGTATCCCTTTAATGTATTAAGAGCTCCTTAATGTATGTTGGCATCACTGACAGTCTGTTTCTATGTCTACATTGTGGTATTGATATTTTTACTTAAAGTAAATAATGTGAGTTTTCTACTTTTTCCACCACTGGTTGTGAGTTTCAGGAGAGATTTGTTCAGAGCTCTGATTGCAAAAAGCCTGGATCTCATTTTGTTTTGAGCCCAACAAAGTGTTTGGAGCTCCTTGTTTAAGGCCTGTATCTCCACAAATATATCAACACTAAATATTAAGTGCTTATCAATGGATGGATGCTTTGTAATAATAATCCAAATCTACAAAGTAACTAAAGTTTCCATATAAATGTAGTGGAGTAAAAGTACAATATTTGGGTCTGAGATGTTGTGGAGTAGAAGTAAAAGTAGGCCTGTTGGAAATTGGAAATACTCAAGTAAAGTACAAATACCTAATAATTATCCTTAAGCACAGTACTTAAGTAAATGTACTTAGTTACTTAAAATGATTCGTAAACACAATGCAATACATATGAGACCAAAACAGAGCCACAGACAGCCAGTGCATCCATGAATTTAAATCTAGTGTAAAAATAAAACTATTTAAACATCTAAAAACAACAACATGACATCCATGATCAGACATCATATGAAGTACTTCTGCTAACGGACACTAGAGGGCGTCCAAACAGCAGTTTTCACTCAATTACAAGTGAACGTCTCATTTCACAAGTTTTCACAAATGTATGGATATCTTTTGAAAATAGGAGATCTACAAGTGGTGCGAGCTTGTAGATCTGTTATTTTCAAATAGCCAATGTATATAAAGTGTTGAAAGTGAAGAGGTTTTGTAATAATAGTCAAAATCTACAAGGTAACTGTAACTGGTATAAAGTTTTCAAAACAAACAAACAAAAAGGCATTTTTTCCAACGGATCCAACCTAGTTATTATACATGACCAATGAGCCTTGGCCATGTTGTCATGACAACACTATGAATATTAATACACAGGAACAAGACAGACTGTCAACAATCAATTTATTAAACAATTATTACTTCTACACATGATCATACAATAACATGTGAACAATGAGAACAGCATCACATTAATATTCAATGAAAGCACAATAATGGAATGAGTGAGGAAATAATGATCTGATAATGAATCAATGAATAAACAACGATTGATTTGTGTACATTAACAACACATTCAGTAGATGTTTTGAATCCAGAGTGATTGACAACATTCTGACAAAATATATTTACAATTTCATCAACAAATAAAAACTAGACTAAAATGTCAGGGAGGGACTGGTGGAGAAGAGATCCAGTAGAACTAAAAGACAAGTCATTTTATGTTTGGTTGAGCTCGGGTGTAGCTCTCTCTGAAAATAGTTGATCTACAGTGCAAATTCACAACGCGTCACAGACACGCTGTGAGCTTGTAGATCGTCTATTTTCTGGCACAGAGCTCAGTATAAATCAGGCATTACAACACCATCACAGCCCTCCAAGAATACATTTTAGTCGACTAAATAAACTGTAGATTTAGTCAACTAAAATGTTATGACATTTAGTCAACTAATGTGTAGACATAAAAAACTAAAATATGACAAAATAACTTGTTGTCAAAATGAACACTGCACACAATGTGTAACTTTGTGACGTAGATCTTAGCTATTAGACAGCTTGTAGATCTGCTATTTTCACCCAAGAGATCTGGTGTAGAGGTGGGGGAAAAGCAGGGGACCAATTACAGAACCCTGGGGAACCCCAGTCAATAAAGTATATGGGGTTCAAGTGGTTCAGTATAAAGGTTTATATACAAGAAACAATATTGATACTGTGACAATTACAAGATCAAATATACAGTTTTAATAAAGTTAATACAGTCAAATACAGTCAATAAAGTATATGGGGTTCAAGTGGTATAAAGGTTTATATACAAGAAACAATATTGATACTGTGACATTTACATGATCAAATAGACAGTTTATCTCTGTCTGTTGTGTAAACATATCAAAAATAAAATATACTTAAAATATGAGTTTGTATCAACATAGGAGACACAAGTATGACACTGATATTTACATCATCATCATTGATGGACACAGTATTTATGATACATATTTATAAATGTGTGGAGTGGAGGTTTGTGCACTTCTATCTGATCTAATCTAAGATCTAAAGCTCCCTGTGGTGATGACTCATTTAATACCATAGAGTTTGACATTAACATGGATTTGACCAGGGACCCCCATTTGAACATATTTGTACCAGGGACCCCCATCTGAACATATTTGTACCAGGGACCCCCATTTGGACAATTCACTTTTTTTTGCGACGCGTTGTGAGCTTGTAGATCTGTTGTTTTTGAACAGCCAACATACAAATGGATAAAGTGGTTCAAATGATTGTGATGCTATGTTAACTACTTTTCCTGGGGACCCCCTGGTACAGTCCACGACCCTTGTGGGGTCCCCAGACGCATGGAGGTCACCGAACAATAGTCTGGCACGAAACGACCAAATGACGCGCTGTGAGCTTGTAGATCTGTATTTTTGAATAGCCAGGCACCAGGACCCATCCCCCAACAATAATCTTAAAGTGGTTAAAATGTTGTTTTTCCTGGGGACCCCCTGGTACACAGTCCATGACCCTTGTGGGGTCCCCAGACACATGGAGGTCACCGAACACCACTCTGGTACCAAACGACCAAATTATGCGCTATGAGCTTGTAGATCTGCTATTTTTTTCTTTTTAAACCATGAACATTTGTGCAAACCTTTGAATGTATATTTTCCAAAGCAAACTTTGCTTCCGGGGGTCCCTGGAACAACACATTTTGATATGGGGGGTCCGTGACCAATTACATGTAATTTTGGGGGTCCTTGACATGAAAAAGTTTGAGGACCACTGATTTAAAGAACGGTTTAGAATAGAATCAGGTGAAAAATATTCAAAGACCTGCACAAATGTTCACGATTTTTCAAAAATAGCAGATCTACAAGTGCCGTGCTGTGAGCTTGTAGATCTGCTATTTTATGGAGAATGTTTGTGTTTCATTTATATAATTTGTAACATTTTCAATGACACAAATGTTAACTTATGGGGGTCCGGGGTCAAAGGTCAAACACATGGGGGTGTTGTCATGACAACGTCAGAGAAACACTGAATCTACAGGAGCTGGAATGTGTGATGTCACTGTGATGCTGATTACATCATCATGATGATGTCACCGTGAGTCACTCATGCTCAAATATGGAGTCCATGAGTCACCATGACAACCTGCACTCACTCAAACATGTTGAGTAACCATGGCGACCTGATGTCACCCTCACATAGAGACTCTATCTCTGCTCACACAGACACACTGAGGAGGAGGAGGAGGAGGAGGAGGAGTCAGGCCATAACCAGAACCCAGCATAGAGAGGTTCAGTGAATGTAATGTGAAAGGTATAGAGGTGTGCCAGTGAGTCAGAGGACACTGTGTAGAAGGACAGAGTCCCAGCAGGACAGTCCACAAACACTGCTACTCTGTTGGAGCCCCTAGAGGCCCTGACAGGGAGGACAGTCTGCTTATTATTGTGTCTGACTCTGTAACTGTTACCACTACGACCATCACAGTCCAGACTCCAGGACATGTTATTGTCTCCAAGGCTGGAGTCACCACCACTTCCTTTCCTGCTGATTCCTCTATAAGTCACTGCTATCTCAACCCCTCCACTGCACTCTACCTCCCAGTAACAGCGTCCAGTCAGACCCTCTGTACACAGAACCTGAACCTCTCCATCAAACCTGTCAGGATGTTCAGGATATGATTGATCCTGTCCCCGCCGTGTCACCTTCCTGTTGTTCTCAGACAGAGAGAGTCTTCTGTGTGCTGTGTTTGTGTCCAGAGTGAGACGCTGGAAATCTGATGAGAAAACAACACAGTAAACATTAAATACATCATTCACTGACTGACACACAACACACACACACACAGACAGACGCACGCACGCACACAGATGCACGCACGCACGCACGCACACACACACACACACACACACACACACACACACACACACACACACACACACACACACACACACACACACACACACACACACACACACACACACACACACAAATAAGACCTGGAAGCACTTTAACCATTATTTTATGCTTTAACGAGGCCTAATGAAAAATAGCAGATCTACAAGATCACAGCGCGGCACTGCGCTGCAAGCTTGTAGGTCTGCTATTTCTTATTTGAATACATATTTTTGAAAGCGAACATTTGTGACTGGAACAAGATATTTTGAGATGGGGGTCCGCGGCCAAACACGTGTCATTTTGGGGGTCCTTGACATGAAACAGTTTGAGATGCACTGATTTGGAAGACATTTATAGAATGGGATGAAAATATTGCTGTGAGCTTGCATGTTTGCTATTTTGACCCCTGTGGGTGAAGCGGACGGATGGGGGTCCTCGCACCCTAGTCTGGCACCCAGTGACCAAATGACGCTCTATGACAGGGTTCCCCAATAGGCGGTCTGGCCCGCGGGGGGCTACTGTCTAGCCCCCACCAACCCCAGTAATAATGGTGAGCTGCAGCAACAACACTAGTATATCGTCGTTGTCGGGTGGAAACTGGAAACCTCGTATCTCCAAATTTGTATGTTCTTTCGCAAAGTAAAGCCCTGCTTCATCAAACAAGGCCGTTGCACAAAAGTAGTGAAAACAGCCGATCTACAAGCACACAACGCCTCGCACCGCTAGTTTAAATCATTTTTTAAATGATAAATGCAAAACGATCGGTTTAGCATACAAGATTTTCACCCGACGACGATGATATCTGAACTGTCGCTGGAGTAGTGGGAACGCCACTGTCGCCCCCTGCTATGTTGTGGCCCTCGGCTTGGTACCCTAGACATAATTTGGCCCTTGGGGAAAACTAATTGGGGAACCCTGCCCTATGAGCTTGTAGATCTGCTATTTTTGAATAGCCAATAGAAAGCAATAAGGTTAAAGTGCATAATGTGGCATGAACTAGTTTACTGGGGACCCCCTGGTAAGCCCCCAAGGACCCCTGTGGGATCCCCGGACAGGTGGATGTCGCCGCCCACTACTCTGGCACCCAGTGACCAAATGACGCCCTTTGAGCTTGTAGATCTGCTATTTTTAGAATAGCCAATAGAGAACAATGCTTAAAGTATAAAATGTGGCACAAGCTAGTTTACTAGGGACCCCCTGGTGCACAGTCCGTGACCCCTGGGGGTCCGCGGATGCGTGGGGGATTCCCGCCAACTACTTTGAGACCAAACGACTAAATTACGCACTATGAGCTTGTAGATCTGTATTTTAGCATATAGCCAAAAGAGATCAGTATGGTTAAAGTACATAAAATGTGGTGTGAACTAGTTTACTGGGGACCCCCTGGTAAGCCCCCAAGGACCCCTGTGGGGTCCCCGGACAGGTGGAGGTCGCCGCCCACTAGTCTGGCACCCAGTGACCAAATGACGCGCTATGAGTTTGTAGATCTGCTATTTTTAGAATAGCAAATACTTGCTATAAGTATAAAATGTGGCACAAACTAGTTTACTGGGGACCCTCTGGTGCACAATCCTTGACGCCTGGGGGTCCGCGGATGCAGGGGGGATTCCTGCCAACTACTCTGACACCCAATGAAGCCCTATGAGCTTGTAGATCTGTATTTCTGTATAGCCAATAGAGAACAATATGGTTAGGGAGTGTACGTTTATTATCCACTAGGGGGGGCTGGTTGACAGATTGTAACTTTTAAAAAAAATTCCTTGCCCCCCCCCCCCCCCCCCCAACCTTCAGATTTTTTTTGGTGATCCCCCCTGCGTGACTTGAAGAAAATGCATGCCCCCCCCCCCCCCAATAAACTATATATATATATATATATATATATATATATACGCACGCACGCACGCACGCACGCACGCACACACACACACACACACACACACACACACACACACACACACACACACACACACACACACACACACACACACACACACACACACACACACACACACACACACACACACACACACACACACACAATATAGCACCCTATTTGACAATTGATTGATTGATTGATTGATTGATCGATTGAGGGTACAGAACAGTACAGTTCATTGATACAAGATTAGCCTCGGAAACCCAGGCATTTTATTTTGGCAATAGGATACAAGGTCAACTAAAAGGACCACAAGAAAGCTTTTGGGATTAAATGTGGGTCTCTTTGTACTCAACTAATACAGAAAGGGTCCATTTGGTTCCACAACACTCAAAACAAAAGAAAGATTGAGCAACTGTGAACAGATATAAAATCTAAAATCATAGTTTAAAACCAAGCTGTTTCTCCTATACCTCCTTCCCTGCCGAAAGCTTTGTTATTGCCTTGAACTAACAATATTTGACAGATATGACTGCTTATACATTTCAGTCTCAGGCCACATTCTCATACATAATTCGGTAGTCAGTGCGAATTATGGGAGGGAAGAAGTTGCAACATTCTTGCATATAGGATACGTTTGCTCCACTTTGTCAACCGCAACAAGCCTTGCTTAGTCCACGTCTGTCCACGGGACATGTATGTATCCAAGCTGACTAATAATGCATCCTCCATCTCCCTGTGAATATTAATTCTTCAAGTTCAACCACAATGTAACCAGGCGGTGACCAAGCAGGGTAGCCTAGCCCTATTTACCTGCGGTCGGAAACGGGCGATCAAAAATAAAATGAGCGGCAGCCAGCAGACTCGCAAAATCTTGCAATAAACCAAACAGCAACTACTTTAGCAAGATAACGTCTCTCTCTCTCTCTCTCTCTCTCTCTCTCTCTCTCTCTCTCTCTCTCTCTCTCTCTCTCTCTGTGTGTGTGTGTCTCTGCGCTCCGCGCATGAAGCGTCTCCATTTGGACATGATTTGGAACAGAGCGAGAGAGAGATGGAGAGAGAAAGCGAGAGAGCAAAAAAATCCTGCCTACAGGATTACGTTTTGTTCTTCTGGTTTAAGTTCATCATGGCTCGGTCAATTATGAAGCGATTAAAACAAATAAAACGTCACCTCTTCCTTGGAAAGCCCCACTTCCATGGACTGTATTGTGTCCCTATTACATCTAAAGATGTATAACGTTGGCTGATCTACCAGTGCGCCATGCAGTGCGCTCCCAAAATGGACATTTCCCGACATTGATTTGCTATATAAAACCATATTTGATAGATATAACTATCATCTACAATTACTTATTGTAGAGAACGTTATAGGCTAATGCCACCCTGGCAATGCCGATACGAAATTAATATGGCATTCATATTATTCAAGTTATTATACAGCCTTCCAAAAGCTGTATGGTTTAAAGTAGGCCTAATTAATATAGGTATAGGATATACTGCAGCACTCGTGTGTAAAGCCCTGTGTTGGTTCTTCTGTTCGCTTCACAATCACTTTTGTAGAATGCAACACAAACTCGAAGCACTGCACTGTCAGCGCCGACTGCCGCCGAGTCGCCGACTGCGCCCAATTAATGCGTTACAGAAGCGGAATATACCAAGTTAATCAGGGGGAACTTGATAAATATAGGGGAGTAAACACGTATGAAAAATAACAAAAGAAAACATTTTTTTAATACAAAATTCAACAAATTAAAGTTGCATGGACCCCCCTCCAGCCAAAATAAAAAAGTCATGGTCCCCCCTGACAATCAAATTATTATTTGAGAACCCCCCCTCGCTATGGACTATACCCACCTTAAGTATTACGAACACTCCCTTAGTGCGTAAAATGTGGCGTGAACTAGTTTACTGGGGACCCCCTGTAAGCCCCCAAGGACCCCTGTGGGGTCTCCGGATGGGTGGAAGTCACGGCCCACTAGTCAGGCACCCAGTGACCAAATGTCGTGCTGTGAGCTTGTAGATCTGCTATTTTTATAATAGCCAATAGAGAACAATGCTCAAAGTATCAAATGTGGCATGAACTAGTTTACTGGGGACCCCCTGGTGCACAGTCCGTGACCCCTGGGGGTCCGCGGACGTGGGGGGGATTCCCGCCAACTACTCTGGCACCAAATGACCAAATGACGCCCTATAGGCGTGTATATCTGTATTTTTTAATAGCCAATAGAGAGCAATATGGTTGAAATGCATAAAATGTGGTCTAAACTAGTTTACTGGGCTGGGGACCCCCTGGTAAGCCTCCAAGGACCCCTATGGGGTCCCCGGACAGGTGCATGTCGCCGTCCACTACTCTGGCACCCAGTGACCAAATGACGGGCTATGAGCTTGTAGATCTGCTATTTTTGAAAAAGCATGAACATTTGTGCAAACCTTTTAATGGTATATTTTTGAAAGCCAACTTTGCTTCCGGGGTTCCTGGAACAACACATTTGAGATGGGGGTCCGTGGCCAAATCCATGTAATTTTGGGGGTCCTTGACATGAAAACGTTCGAGGACCACTGATTTAGAAGAACGGTTTAGAATGGAATCGGGTCAAAAATATTTGAAAGACCTGCACAAATGTTCACCATTTTTCAAAAATAGCAGATCTACAAGCTCGCAGCACGGCACCGCGAGCTTGTTGATCTGCTATTTTTCCACATATGCACTCACACACACATATTAGTAACCTTTCTTTTAGTGTTGATTTCGTCGACTAAAACTATGACGAAAAATGTTCGTCGACTCGTTTTTTTCACTGACGAAATCTAAACTTTGACTAAAACTAAATATATTGACACTATTGTCAACAAATTAAACTAGACTAAAATGTCAGGGACTAGTGGAGAAGAGATGCAGTAGAAATAAAATAAATGTTGATGAAAATAGCAGATCTACAAGCTCACAACGTGTCACGCTGCGGCACATTGTGAGTTTGTGGATCTGCTATTTTCAGCATGCAGCAAAGTGTAAAATCAGCCATTATGATACCATCAAGGTCCATTAGCTTGTAGATCAGCTGTTTTTGAAATATAGCCAATCTACAAGCTTACAGCGCATCATAATGGGAGGTGTTGTGAGCTTGTAGATCGGCTATTTAAAAACATCCTCACCATCTAGTGGCGACACGTTGTATAATACTATTATTAAAATAGTCCCAGGAAAAAGGTTTTTCGTTTAGAATTCAGGGAGTATAAAACATGGGAGGAGCCAACAGATTATACAACAGTGTACATTATGTTAATGTGTGATATTGATAAGACATACTCACATCTTTTAAGGAGTTCAGGTTTAATCCAATCTTCTCCTCCATGTTTCACTCTGTAAGAAGCAGAACAACAATGAATCAATGTCTAACTGTCTAACACAACGTCTCCACTAGCTGACACTACAGTGTTTCTCCAATAAATACCTAATCTCTAAGGAGATTACAGGACATTTTTAATCACAAGTATTGACTGAGACTTAGTCGTGATGAAGACAAACATATTCATGGTATCCATGAGCTCTGTTTGGATATAAGAATGTCAAGAGTTATGAGTTATGATTCATAACATCCTTACATGAGGATATTGAAAGTATTTATCAGCTGAAATAAACTGATTACTGAAATCAACTGCATGAAAAGGTCTCTCTCTCTCTGGATGTCCTGTTCTGGCTTCATGCGCTTTGGTCTCCAAAGTCAGACACACAGACCATCTCCAAGCTCTGAGCTTGTAGATCAGATATTTTCTGTGCGTACGGCAGCACCACGCAACTACACAAGGGCCCATCATCCCAGTGGGTGATAGACCCACTGTGGGTATGGGTCTATCACCCCACTGATCCCACTGCTAACACATTGCACTATTTAAGACACTAGTGTGAACACAGTCTGAAGCTGCCTTCAAACCTGAAGCTATTTCTTCTATTCTAGTCGCTTCAATCGCTTCACTTTGGTTGCGCTGCATGGTCAGCGTTGGAAAAAAAAAACATGTCGCGTCAGAATCAAGACAAAACACCTCCCAAAAACAAACACCCAAAACATTTCCTTTTCTCCGGACAACATGGCTGTCAGGACACGATGGGTGAAGCGAGGGTCGCTTATTGGATTTTTCCAACTGGGGCAAATATACAGAGGCGACCGTTCGTGCCGTTCCCGTCGCCCTGTTCGGATCATTCGCGCCCCGCCCGGACGCGCATCGTCTCGCTTTTGCATTCACTTTGTATGTAATCGTGACGCTCAAACTATCCAGGTTTGAACACAGTATGGTAGAAACAGTGCTCTATCCAACATGGACACATCCAGGTCTGCTCACCTGACAGTCTGCTGTCCAGCAGAGATGAGAGTCTTCAGGTCTGATTCATTCAGGATGTTGAAACGCACGTCCAGTTCTTTGAGATGGAGATTAGATCTAAGAGCTGAGGCCAGAACTTCACAGCATCTCTCTGACAACCAGCAGTTCTTCAGTCTGAATGAATAAGAATACATACAATGTATTTAGACACATGCACGCGCGCAGTATGCACAGTGCGTGAGAGAGAGAGTGAGAGAGAGTGAGAGAGAGAGAGAAAGAGAGAGAGAGAGAGAGAGAGAGAGAGAGAGAGAGAGAGAGAGAGAGAGAAACAATGTTATTAGGGAAAACGAATTACAAAAAAGTTGAAAACTATACCAGTAAAGGCAACGGTGGGATATTTGATACAATAAATGTAATTATTCCTGGATACATACAGTATGCTAGGACAAGCTCAGCTCAACACATTGCAATGCACACTTGACAGCACAGAATTACTGTATGGAGGAAGATAACAATTTTGATATCAAAGATTTCACCCAGCAGCTGAAGGTGTTAAATGAAGACTGAACTACATTATTGCGACCTTCAGGTCGCAGTTACGATCAAAACCTCCACCGGCTGTCTCTCCGTCAGTCAGTCAGTCCATCAGTCCCTCTGTCCGTCACGTCACACTTTTGCCGCACTCTTATCTCCGGCACTGTTGCCCTTAACCATGCCAAACTTTGCACACACACATGATTTTTTCTAAACACATTTTTGGACACTGCTCCTACAGAATTCGGCCTAAAATCACATAAAGCGGTACACAGTATCTCCAAAGTCATGTCATCAACATGGATCTGTCCCATTTCCCATATTCCCTAATGATTGGCTACGATTGCCTTCTAAAGTTTGTGTATGCGACGTGATTAGGGAGTCTTGGTATATTTACAAGGCCTAGGCTAATAGAACAATAATTGATTGGTGCAGTAGGTAGATGCAAGCTATTGATTATCCATTGATCTGTTGCATACCTCGGTAAAGCTTGATAACTGTGGCATAGCTACAACGGTTCACAGGTCTAAACTAGCCGATCTACAAGCTCACAAGCGGTACGTCCTCGCCACGTTGTGAGCTTGTAGATCAGCTATATTTGGTGAGCAATCCTGCAGTATGACGAAGTAGCCTTTACTTTGCCTTAAAGGAATATTTCACTTTCAAACATGTATGGGGTCATTTTAACTACTCAGGCATATAGGCTTGGGTTACCATGATATGAGGCTTATTAATACATTCTCAGAACATTGTTCATGTTATATTCATTTAATACAGTAGGCTAAATAATAAAACAGAAGTGATACAAATAATTTGGGTAATGTATCTTACCGTAGAATCCCCAGCCTACAGTGCAGACCCTTCAGTCCTTCACAGAGCAGCTCCAGTAGTCCTGAGTCGTTCAGGTTGTTTTCACTGAGGTCCAATTCTCTCAAATGGGAAGATTTAGAGCTGAGAGCTGAAGCCACAACTTCAACCTCTGTCTGTCCAAGGTTACAGCCAACAAGTCTGTAAATGCAGATTAAATAAGAGATTATCAAAACATATTTCACACAGTTCACTGTGATGGGAGTTAAATTAAAAATCTAGTTATCCAGACATAAACAGTATTTAGTGGAGCAGAGTGTGGAATAGACGACACCACTTGACAGCACAGAAAAAACTTTTTTTTTCAAAAAGCTTTTTTTTTTTTCAAAAACTTTTTTTTCAAAAAACTTTTTTTTTTTTAAACTTGAAGGGGAGGTGGGAGAGGTGGAAAAACCCCACTAGATGCGCCCCTGAGCAAACAGAGGCCATTTTGGTATTGCAGCTGGAGAGCCTCATTATAGTAGAGCTAGAACAAACAAAAAGAATGGTCAGAGTGTTTGTTGAGGGTTAAAACCTGTCTAAGACTCAATTTTGAGCATATATTTATACAAAAAATATAGTTTTAAAAGCATGGTGTAGGCCCTTTAAAGGTGTGAAATGAAGACTGAACTACATTGCATATTTACTCTCTAAACTGTGTAAAAGCTTTACAAACAAGCTGCTAGAGACCAGCATTCAGTCTCTCTATTTCTCATCCCTGTCTCCTCAAGCTGGACCACAGCTGCAGGCTTTGATCTGGCTTCGAGGCGGAGCACCGACACAACGTTAGTTTGCATTTCCACCAATATTATAACATTTCATAAGCTACAATATGGAGGTTATGTGAAGAGACAAGAGACAGAACCAGGAAATGCAAGTGATGCTCCCACCAGCTGGACAGTTGAGTTATGATGAAACCACTCCTCATCCATAAGTGGTGGGAATATTAAATATAGTCTGTCTACGTAATATTAGACCAAAGGTACAGAGATAACAAATATCCAATGAGGTGCAAATCGTTTTTGTCCTCTTTTGGCAAACCCAGAAAGGGGAAAATAGCAGTTCCAAAAAATCCATCAAAGATATGCACAGATATGCATATGAGAAGTGTCTTATATATTGTTCTGTAACTGTATATGGGTTAACATAAAGAAATGCTTTAAGGTTAACCCTTTAACAGAGTAAAGAAGCTCAACGGGTGAACTGTGGCAGTTGCATAAATTAATGTAATCTGGAGCTTAGACAAACATACTGGACAGTATGTTGTTTATGGTTTGACTCAGCTCCACAGATACATATGGTGAACATAGCCAAACTTCAAGCTCCCAACGCCTCACATTGAGCTTGTAGATCGGCTATTATCACATGTTTGCCTCTTCCTTCTGTAATATTTGACAGTTTGTCCAATCTGGTGTTAAAAAGGTCCTAAAAGTCATTAAAATTTTCCTTTATAAATGTGCCCTGTATACACTGATACTGTATGTTGGTTTGTTTATTGTTGAGTGAGAAGACAATGTTACATATTGAGCTAATCATCAGGGGACCCCCAAATAATTTGGGAACCTCAGGCCTAGGCTAATAGAATGATAATTGATTGGTACAGTAGGTAGACGCAGGCTATTGATTATCTGTTGATCTGTTGCATATCTCGGTAAAGTTTGATAACTGTGGCGTAGCTACAACAATTCGCATGTCTAAACTAGACGATCTACAAGCTCACAAGCAGTGCGTCCTCGCTGCATTGTGAGCTTGTAGATCAGCTATTTAGGGTGCGCAATCCTGCTGTATGACGAAGTAGCCTATACTTTTGCCTTAAAGGGATATTTCACTTTCAAACATGTTTGGGGTCATTTTAACGTCTACTCAGGCACATAGGCTTGGGTTATCATGATATCAAGCTTATTAATACCTCTCACCACAGCATTCATATTATATTCATATAATACAGTATATAATAAAACAGAAGTGATCAAAATTAATCTGGTAAATGTATCTTACCGTAGAATCTCCAGACTCTTCAGTCCAGCAAAGAGCAGTAGAGTTGAGTCGTGCAGGTTGTTTTTACTGAGGTCCAATTCTCTCAAATGGGAAGGATTAGAGCTGAGAGCTGAAGCCACAACTTCAACCCCTGTCTTTCTGAGGTTACAGCCAACAAGTCTGTAAATGCAGATTATCAAAACAAATGATACATATTTCACTGTCATGAGAGTTAAATAAAAACTCTCCTATCTAGTTATCCAGACATAAACAGTGTTTAGCGGAGCAGAGTGTGGAATAAACTACACCACTTGACAGCACAGAATGACTGTATGGAGGAAGATAACAATTTTGATATCAAAGATTTCAACCAGCAGTTAAAGTTGTGAAATGAAGACTGAACTACATTGCATATTTACTGTCTAAACTGTGTAAAAGCTTTACAAACAAGCTGCTAGAGACCAGCATTCAGTCTCTCTATTTCTCATCCCTGTCTCCTCAAGCTGGGCCACAGCTGCAGGCTTTGATCTGGCTTCGAGGCGGAGCACCGACACAACGTTAGTTTGCATTTCCCCCAATATTCTAACATTTCATAAGCTACAATATGGAAGTTATGTGAAGAGACAAGAGACAGAACCAGGAAATGCAAGTGATGCTCCCACCAGCTGGACAGTTGAGTTATAAGAATGATGAAACCACTCCTCATCCATAAGTGGTGGGAATATTAAATACAGTCTGCCTACGTAATATCATTCCAACGGTACAGAGATACTGTAGCAAATATACAATGAGCTGCTGATAGTTGTTTTTTTGTCAACCCAAGAAAAAGGAAAACAGCAGCTCCAGAAATTGCAGTAAGATACGTACAGATATAATAAGTGTTAAATTATTGTTCTGTAAATGTATGTATGTATAATGTTAACATATGGTTCTTGTTTTTATGTCCCTTTAACAGAGTAAAGAAGCTCAACTGGTGAACTGTGGCAGATGCAATAAAATGATTGAATCTGGAGCTTGGACAAACATGTTGTTTTTAGTTTGACTCAACTTGTGAAAATAGCAAAACTTCAAGCTCACAACGCCTTGCAGTGAGCTTGTAGATCGGCTATTTTCACAATGTTTGCGTGAGAAAACAATGTTGCACATTAAGCTAATCATCTGGATCAGACCCCCTTGGGGGTCCCGACCCTCAGTTTGGGAACCTCATGCCTAGGCTAATAGAACGATAGTTGATTGGTACAGTAGGTAGATGCAGGATATTGATTATACAGTATGTTGATCTGTTGCGTACCTCGGTAAAGCTTGATAACTGTGGCGTAGCTACAACGGGTTGCACATCGAAAATAGCCGATCTACAAGCTCTCAAGTGTTGCTTCCTTGACATTATGAGCTTGTAGATCAGCTATTCTTTTGTGCAATCCCTTTGATTGCGCAAGCTTATTAATATTAATCCCGTTGATTGACAAAGTAGCCTATACATTAACTTTCAAACATGTTTGGGGTCATTTTAACATCTACTAAGGCACAGATGGTTGGGTTACCATGATGTAAAGCTTATTAATAAAGTAAAGTACATAATAACAGAAGTGATCCAATTAAATCGGGTACATTTATCTTACCGTAGAATCTCCAGCCTACAGTGCAGACTCTTCAGTCCTTCACAGAGCAGCTCCACTAGTCCTGAGTCGTTCAGGTTGTTTTTACTGAGGTCCAATTCTCTCAAATGGGAAGGATTAGAGCTGAGAGCTGAAGCCACAACTTCAACCTCTGCCTTTCTGAGGTCACAGCCAACAAGTCTGTAAATGCAGATTAAATAAGAGATTATCAAAACAAATTATACATAGTTGACTGTCATGGGAGTTAAATACAATATCTCCTATCTAGTTATCCAGACATAAACAGTATTTAGTGGAGCAGAGTGTGGAATAGACGACACCACTTGACAGCACAGAATGACTGTATGGAGGAAGATAACAATTTCACACATCAGTTAAAGGTGTGAAATGAAGACTGAACTACATTGCATATTTACTGTCTAAACTGTGTAAAAGCTTTACAAACAAGCTGCTAGAGACCAGCATTCAGTCTCTCTATTTCTCATCCCTGTCTCCTCAAGCTGGGCCACAGCTGCAGGCTTTGATCTGGCTTCGAGGCGGAGCACCGACACAACGTTAGTTTTCATTTCCCCCAATATTATAACATTTCATAAGCTACAATATGGAGGTTATGTGTAGAGACAAGAGACAGAACCAGGAAATACCAGTGACGCTCCCACACAGAGCATCACAGGTACAGAGATAGCAAATATCCAATGAGGTGCAAATATTTTTTTTTACATTTTGTATAACACGGTTCTATTGTGAAAATAGCAGATCTACATGCTTACAACGCCTCGCAGCAAAAAAAAAGAAAAAAAGAAAAAACGAGTTTTGTCAGTTTTTTACACAGGTTTCTACGGATTCTTGGGCTGGATATGGCAGCCTGGAATGGTTGTTCAAGTGCAGCTAAACTTAGCATGTTAGTAAACGTGCCACAATTAAATAATGTATTGCTCCTGTGCAGCTGACCTGCGGAACCTGGGAATATACCATTCTGTCAAGCTGATAAGAATAGTCTACAAGTGTGGAGAATATAATTATAATACCTTGTTAAAGTGACCATTTTGTTAAATTCTGCATTTGTAGTTATTTTACTGCGCAGATAGACAAAGAGACATTCATGGATTTATATTTAAAAGTAACTTATTTCCCCCCCCCTGGAACCAGGGTATGGCAGCTGCATACCCCTGCCATACCCAATTGACGCCCCTGACTATGACTAAATATACTTACTATTTCCTCAACAAAACTGTTAAGCAGGGACTAGTGGAGAAGAGATCCAGAACTAAACGACAAGTCATTTTTTGTTTACTTGTGTGCAGATGTCACTCTCTCAGAAAGTAGCAGATCTACATGCTCTCAACTTGTGGTGCTTCGACATGTTGTGAGCTTGTAGATCTGTTATTTTCAGCACACAGCGGAGTAAAAATTTCAACACTATCACGGCCCGCCAAAAAGCAATTTAGTCGACTAAATCAACTGTAGATTTAGTCAACTATAGTTTTATGGTATTTAGTCAAATAAGCTGACTATGACTAAAACTAAATTAGGGCTGTCTTCAAGTCGGGGGGGGGGGGGGGGGGGGTTTAATGCGAGTCGTTGACAAATCGTTTTATATATACACTATATAAAACCAGTAAGACTCTCTAATCGGGAGATAAGCGATCGCCAGGTTGGCAACCTCATGGTGGCGCTAGAAGAGGGGCATGTGAGAAATGAGGGGTGGAGGTTGTGATTTGTGAAAGTGTGGAGGAGGCTTCACTTCCACTCATTCAAAGACCTCCTTTGCCCCAGACTGTATGACGGGAGCATTTGCAAATCGTGGGAGTCAACAGTCTGCCCACGTGAGACTACATGACTACTAACCGAGCCTTCCTGCAGTTCCTCACAGCTGGGATCAGTCTCCTTCGCCCCTCATCTGATGTGTTGTATTTGTCCAGGTCCAACTCATCCAGAACCTCCTCTGATGTCTGCAGTATGACGGCCAGAGCTGAACACAGGGTCTCAGACAGTTTCTCTGTTCTGTTCTCTGACTTCAGGTACTGTTGGATCTCCTGATGTAATGAGTGGTCGTTTATCTCCGTCAAACACTGGAAGATGTTGAAGATGTTGATACAACATCTGTCAGGAGAGACATCTTTTATCAACTCCCTCAGGTTGTTGGTGGCTTTCTGGATCTCCCATGGACTGCTCTTTGTCTGTTCCAATAGGCTTCTCAACAGACTCCGGTTTGACTCCAGAGAGAGGCCATGAAGGACGCGGACAAAGAGGTCCAAGTGGACATTTTTACTCTCCATGGATTTATTCATAGCAGCTTCTGGGAAGTCAGAGAGGGAATATACAGGATCTCCCAGGAACGTCTCCAGGACCTTCATGTTCCTCCCTGTTAAATCTGATGAGAAAACAACACAGAAACATTAAATACAACATTCAGAGACACACTACTCGCACGCACGCACACACGCACACACGCACGCACGCACGCACACACGCACACACGCACACACACACACACACACACACACAAAGTAGGTCAAAGGTCAAGTTTAAGTATTGACAGTTCAAGTGATTAAATATCTGAAAACTCAAATTTACACAAATCCAAAAATACACTTAATATGGAAACATATGGAATCTATGACAAGGTTGCCCCACAACCCTGCTTTGTCTCTCTCTCAACTAAGGGGTCCTTGGCCTGAAAATGTTGACAACCCCTGCAATAGTTTATAATGTTAAAGAGGTGGTGCCATAGTTTTGTACTTTTTCTGGTTTTCATGTGTCGATGAGGTTGACAGTACTTCATTAGACCCCCTGGTGTGGTTGTTATGAGCAATGATGTATTCCCTTTGTATTTGGGTTTCTTCCTGGACTGGAGGATGAAACCTTGGGGTCCGCATCAGTGTGCCGACGAGCCGGTATTCCGACACTAACCCTAACCCTAACTCTACCCCTAACCCTAAACTTAACCTCAGTAAAACTAACCCTAACTCTACCCCTAACCCTAAACTTAACCTCAGTAAAACTAACCCTAACTCTACCCCTAACCCTAAACTTAACCTCAGTAAAACTAACCCTAACTCTACCCCTAACCCTAAACTTAACCTCAGTAAAACTAACCCTAACTCTACCCCTAACCCTAAACTTAACCTCAGTAAAATTAACCCTAACTCTACCCCTAACCCTAAACTTAACCTCAGTAAAACTAACCCTAACTCTACCCCTAACCCTAAACTTAACCTCAGTAAAACTAACCCTAACTCTACCCCTAACCCTAAACTTAACCTCGGGACACTGAGCGGACCCCAAAACCTTGGGGGTCAAAAGTGCCAATCCAAAAAGAGCGATTAACTGACACAATATAATTGAACCCACCCACACACCTCCCCTCATCATCATTTCATTATATTAGTACAACCTTTGTGGGCAGAGAAACGCCAGGTTGCTCTATGCTCTGTGCCCAGATGCTGCTGACAGCTATCAAACATTTCACACTTTACCAGTTGACACTGACAAATGAGATCAATGGTTGAATTGTGTTTATAAAGACAGGTTGATTCCCTCAGCCCTCTCCTCCTTTGTGTGTGTAGTTTATTCTTTTTCGATGATCACTGCTTCACTAACTAAATCGGACATTGCCGACCCGATGCGAGACCCACTCGAGTTACACTGTTTGGGCATAGATAGAGGCTAGAGCCAGTTGACGTGATTTTGAATAGCTTAATACACGCAACACTTATCAGCTATGGACATGAAGTACTTGTAGGTGAAAATAGATATAATTTTGAGGAAATAGAATGGTGGAGATGGCTCCAATGAATGTACAAAATGAGAGCACAGTTTTTAAAGCCTATATCCCATAGGCTACAAGTTGTAGGTGTTGAATGAGTGCCATATATCAAACCTTGTTCTTAAACCTTTTCATGTAAACTAAAACCAAATTAAAAGTTGTAAGGAAAAGGGGTAAGAATCCCCAAGATGAATTGAAAACAGTGAATAGCTAAATCAGTGTAACCAGATTAATCCAATTATGCATTTGAAAATAGCAGATCTACAACCGTGTCACATGAGCTTGTAGATCTGCTATTTTCAAATAGCCAATCTGTATATAGGTTTCAACTGGTTACACTGACTTTGACACTGAAATAATTTTGCTGTGGACCCTTTGGAACTCCCTCAAGGACCCCTGGGGGTCCCCAGACCCCAGGTTTACAATCACTGTTCTAGAGCATTTAGTAAACAACTGGGAAGAGCCATGGGCAGTACTGTCATGAGAATGAGGAGGGATTAGGATAGGTGGGTGGTCTTGTTGTAGGAGGTGGAGGGACTGGTTCAGGTGGGTGGTGCTAGGGTGAAAACCTGGTACACTTGTGGGTGGTGGGTGGTGCTAAGGTGAAAACCCGGTGAACTGGTGGGTGTGACAGATACTCACATCTGGTAATGAGTTGAGGATTAAGCCAGTCTTCTCCTCCATGTTTCACTCTGCAGGAAGTAGAACAACAATGCATCAATGTCTCGGTGTCTAACACAACGTCTCCACTAGCTGACACTACAGTGTTTCTCCTATCATTATCTTGGTCCTGCAGCCCATCCAGACATACAGTACTCACTGCTGCCCAGTTTGGATCTCATCTCCTCCTCAGACTCCACCTTAACCTCTAGAGAACTCCACTCTCCTTTTATCCCTTCTTGATGCAACTTTACTATGCAGATTTATCTTGGATAGGCTATGTCTCCCTTACGGAAGAAACATATATTGCAATATATTGGAAAATATCGTGCGATATATTAGGCAATATATTCCCATATATGAGATTTAGTATTTATATTTTCCAATATATTGCAATATATGCATAGACCATATATGTATATATATTGATACATATAAAAAAATATATTGCAATCAAGACCAAAATGGGCACTATATTTTTACATGTAATAGTTTGTCTTTATATGATCCAATATATTGCAATACATGCATGTGCCATATATTGTGCAATATATGAATATATATTATACCATATATGGATAGATATATTTTATCATATATAAGATTTTTTTTTATTTATTTTTACCTTTTTTACTTTCCAAAAAACAACCATAGCATATACCGTACATGGACCATGCACACATAGCTGCAGTACATAGCCTAAAGAAAATACATTGACGACAACATAATCTGTTACACAAATACATTTTTATTTAAACAGTTGCAGAGACCACATTCACCATTTTACTGTAAATACAGAAAATCCCCCCCCCCCCTTCTTTTTTGACAATTGAAATGTTCTTTGTGCTTAAATGTTCAATCCTCCACACTGGATCTGGGAGGTATACATGCATAGAGGCTTGCATATTGAGGCAGATCAATTAGCATACATTTTCTTTTGAACAGTGTCACATCAAATATCTGTTTTCTGCCCCGGAATTCCCTTTTCAAACCAACTACATTTTCAACATTAATCAGTGTACTATGTGACCTGTCATAGGTTCTTCCAAAAGCAAAGCATTTTCTGTCACCATGTTGCCCTACTACAATGTAATAGTATACAGTGATTATGTGTCCATTCTGCAACAGCACAGTGAAGCTGTTCCTTTTCACTACCCTTGTGAACTCCTGTGAGTAATACAGCTCTCCGTTGACTAGAAGTCGGCTGAATATTTTCACAATTGTATCCGTGGTCACTGAAAGTTGCTCTCTCATCACCAGTGTCTCTTCACCAGAAAGTCTTCTGGAATAATGCAAACCAAGGGTAACAAGTTTATCGCCTACTCTTTCAAACTGCTTCAGTCTTTTTCGGCCAGTTAAATTACTAAATAGCCGGATGCATTCAGGAACAGCATTTATTAGTGCATCGTTCCTCAAAAGAGGCAATACTTGTCTATATGTGAACTGTTTCATTATCTGTAAAGGAACACACTGAGTGCCATGAAACATTTTCAGTATTTCACCATTATATGATTCAAAAATATACCCAGAATGAGCCCACAAAGGTCCCCAATTCCTGACAGATTCTGGCAAATGAAGACATAAATGTACATTAAATGACACATGGGTCTTTCCATACAGTGTTTCAAATTGTTTGACAAAATCTACAACAAGTTTTTCACATTTATTTACATCCTCTGTTGTTATAATGTCCTTGCAAAGTAAGAACATAAATGTGACGAGGACTAACCAGTGCTGGTAAAATACCTGTGGCAGAATTCCTTTTAGCACAAATATACTATAAAACAGTAACCAGTTCTGCCATTCACTAGCCTTCCAAAACCTCCTTTGCTGAAGAGATCGGGGCACTCTTGTTATATTGCAAGGAGGCTTAATTAGCAAGAGCTGTTCATCAAGTTCATTCACTCTATTGCCAATGTAATATGGCTTCTCATGGTTTTCACTGTCCAGCCACATGCTTGCCATTTGGCGAACCACACCAAGATGTATATTATGCATATGGTCAGGAGGCATGCCAGATATGATGTCAAAGTGTGGAATCTTTATCAGACACGTGGGCCCTTTAACGCCCCTCACAGATTTTTTGGTATGTAAAGCCTCTCTTGCATCACTTATGGTTGAAGCGTGGTCTCTCTTTGGAACGTCTTTGTATGGGTATACCCTGACGGTGCCATGACCCTTTTCAACTTGTTCACCGGGATGTAAACAGAGGCTGCATCCATACTGACCATTAAACTGGGTCATGTTTTGAAGTATGGGCCTAGCTACAGAATCACACATCATAAGAGCTGCCACCACTCTACATGGTTCCAAAATGCTGTTTCTTTTTATCTTAAAGCCCACAGTTGACAACTTCTGACACTCTAAAGTGAATGGCTTTAAAAATGAATTAACATTTGGCTTTTTATCACCAAACCACAAGCCAAAAAGTAGAACATTGTCTTTGCGCACAGGGTAAGGAAGCTCGTTTACAATCCCATATAATGGCCAAATACCATAGAGTGATGATTTGAATACAGGCACTCCATCACAGTTAAGTGTTAAGGAGTATCCATGCGAGTATCCAAGCGGGCCTCCAATTTTGTTCAGATTATGGTACATTTTACCACTTCCAATATCTTCATAAATGTCAGAATTACATGTGCCATGTCTTGACTTGAGACAATGTGCAATGTCTTCCCTTTGAAGAAGATGTTCCAACTGTGTTTGGATTGGTAAGTATATAAAGAAGTTTCCATTCTTTAGCGAGCTGTTCTTGTCCCATGTTGTGTTGCATACAACACATTGTCCTTCACTATCCTGTTCACCGATGTAGTACTCACAGTTTGGACAATATATGTGACATTGTAGGTGACATTCTGCTGGCTTAAGCTCTTTTAAGAACAGATACTTTGAGGTTAACTGTGTGTTTTCTGGACAGTGAATATTGATCAAATCTAGGAGATCAGACAGAGCCATGCCTGTGAGTCCGTGTCTCAAAACAAATGAAAGTATAAGTAAGAAACTCTGAGCTTGGGTTAGTCGTGAACCAGTGTAAAGGGGGTCTTCATTTTCCAGGTGGAACTGTTCGTGTTCATGACTGACTTCTCCAAAATGCGATTCCTCATTTACTGACTCATCAGGGCTATCTTCAAATAAACCAGCACATTCTTCTTCACTTCCAATAATGGATCCAAGACTGTCATCAGGTATAATGTTACTTGTATTTTGTGATGATTGACTGCAATTAGGTTCATCATTGAAGTGAGGTTCACTCTCTGTGGAACATTCATCCTCAAACATGAGCGGGGAAGTAGGACATCTGGGAATAGAATCTCCACAGTCATCATACAGGCTCTAGATATGGAGAGAGAAAAAAAACACACAAAAAAAACAATTCTTTAAATATTACAATCATAGACATAAACAGAGCAGATGCTGTGATGGCCGATGCTTTCCATTGGAGCGATGCCTCAATGTCACTGCCATATATCAAGGCCTAGATGCCTCTGATACATACATACATCCATCATGTACTGTATGACTAAGAATAAACACAACACAGTTGAAACTTACACAGACTTCGGCTCTACCCGATACACTATGTTGTCCACTGAGAGGAGTCCATGGCTCAGAATCATCATCAGCTACCTAAAGAAACAGATAACAAAATAAAACCACCATAGATTAGATCATACATGGGCAGCTGGCAGCCCGGGGGCCACATGCGACCCTCACCTTCACTTAATGCGGCCCTCAGTTTAATATCGGAATACTGATATATTATTGATTTCAGCTGTTACAATTCCAAACATGCAAACATGACCCGCTTTATTTACTTCAGTCTATATTAGTAGCCTATATTATTGTTATTATTTTATGTCCAACATATTTGCATTTAAGCTCATAAAGTTAACATGAGTATGCATTTGACATTAAATCAAAATGTTACATTTCAGGATTCCAACAAAAAAAAGAACAGAAAAGAATTCAGGATTCCAATTCAAAAGAAGCTAAAATTGCAGATCTACAAGCGCTGCAACACGTTTTGAGCTTGTAGATCTGCTTTTTTTGCTTCTTTTGTATGACATAGTAGAGTACCACATAGCAATATGCAATGTGGCCCTCTGGAGTGTGTGTGGAAATATAGTGGCCCTCTCCATCATTAAAGTTGCCCACCCCTGGATTAGATAGTTTACAAAGGTGCAACAGGCTTTCTTTTCTTCTTTTTTTTTAAAATGTATTGTACACTATACTTACGACATCAGGAGTGACATCATGTTCATCTTCATGGCCATTGTCAGAGTCGTAGTGAGAGGAATTGTCCTTTTGGTTCTGTAAATAAGAATACAAAGTCTTGATTAACTTACTATAATTATAATTATTATCCCCCAAACACTGATTTTTATCATATGTATCCAATCTCCCAACTTAAAGAGTTTTTTCTCTTTCCGTTTTGAACAGGTGTCCCAAGCATGAAATACAGACACTTAGGCACAAGCGTTTGAAAATTGTGAAAGCAAAGTGTCTGTAGGCTATAAGCCAGATTCTTGCTGAACTTACACAGACTCCGGCTGCTCCTGATAAACTTTCCTGTCCACTAAGTGGATGCCATGCTTCAGAATCCTCATCAGTTACCTAAAGAAACAGATTACAAAATAAAAATCAATAGATAGTTCACAAGTGTTACCAAAATGTATGTATAGTTCTTAAGATATGTTTAAGAAAAATAAACTAAAATGTACTGTACACCAGAGTTTCTCAAAGGGGTGCCTTTGGAATCAATATCACTTCAGTTTAACCACTAGACCCTCTATACTTAGTAAAAACGGACCTGAGTTATACTGAACTTGGTGTGATCTCTCTTCAGTCTCTTCACCAAAAATAGCAGATCTACAAGCTCACACCATGTTGCATTGCGAGCTTGTAGATTGGCTATTTTTGGTGAATGTTCCCCCCAGAATATGTTTAAGACTTTACGTGGTTAAACGCCAAGTCAATCTGTCCAATAATAGAAACAGATATTCTCTCAAGTCTTCCTCGTGACAAACTGTATCTTAGAAAGATTTACATATTTTACATAAATGTATGGTACTGTATATAGTAACAAGGTACTTTAGGGGTGGCGTGGATAAAGACGTTATTGTCTGCGAACCACTGCTGTACAGTATGCTCACCGTAATGTGGCTGATATCATGTGCATCTTCAAAGCCATTGTCAGAGTTGTAGTGAGAGGAATCTTCATTCAGGTTCTGTGTTAAAGAAAATAATTCACAGTATTGATTAACCTTTGTTACATGCACAGTCGTCATCAACCAACAGTCACCACCGACAGGATGCAGCATGTGGGATAAGTACCATAAACACACAATTATAATGCACACTATGTGCTCGAACCAAAATGCTCAGCAAAACTTGAGCTGGCTGGGTCGATACCAGCATAAATCAAATATGTTAATATTGCTCCATGATAATGTTAGTGCTACAGGCCAGATTCTTGCAAAAGTTGAAAGCATTGCTAAAGCATACAGTACATTGTTCAACCAAACACCTCACAGTTGAAACTTACAGAGTTTTCTGCTCCTGACAAACTTTGTAGTCCACTGAGAGGAACCCAAGGTTCAGACGAGTCATCAGTTACCTAAAAAATAAATAATAATAATGATTAAAAAAAAGGAAAAAAATAAACACAAATTAACACCCATGCACAGTCTACAAAACAAAATAGCCGATCGACAAGATCTTCTGTTTTAAGTTTTCCAGCAGCTGAAACTTACATTTACGGTCTCTTCTGTAGTTTCTGATAGTCTTTCTGAAGATGGTTCACTTAGGGGGGTCCAGGCATCAGAAGTGGCATGGGCTCTTGGCTAAACAAAAGTGGACAGTTTCAATGTTAATGACTGCAACAAATTTGACCAAAACACAATATAATCATGGCCAAAATGTACTTGTAAGCTACACAAATTTAAAGTATTGATGAAGACCTCCGTTGCTGGCTATGCATCTGGCAATACAATAGTATTAAGTTTCACATTTACATGTTTAAAGTTCACAACTTACCAGATCCTGGTTTAGCTGATCAACCTTGGTCTCTCTCATTGCTTTCCTGGGTGAAAGTGATAGAAAATATGGATTGATTGGCTGATTGAATACTTTATTAGCAGTTTGCATAGGAAATGTACAGTACAGTTCAGATACAAGGTCTGCTAATAGGATACAAGGTCTGCTAATAGGATTTAAAGGAGTAGTTCACCCCCAAAATGACTTTTCTATTGATTAGTCACGCCATGGAGACTAGAGTTCAATAATATTTTTAGTTTTTTGTCGCATTCCTAAGACAAAAATGTGATAACAATAAATGTACCCCCATCCGGAATCAATGGGGGTACATTTACTGGAATCGAATTTTTGTCTTAGGAATGTGACAAACACCAAAAAATATTATTGAACTCTACTCTCCATGGCATGAGTAATCAATAGAAAAAAAGTTTATTTTGGGGGTGAACTACTCCTTTAAACCCAAAAAACCACTATGGCTTGTTTACATTGGGGTCCTTTTGTACTCAATTTATATTAATTTGGAAACATTAAGCAGAACTCCAGAATATTTTGCTCCTCTGAGAAATAAAAAATGCTATTGTTACATGATCATATCAATAGATGCAAAATGATAAATGGAGTAAATGCTATTAGTATATAGTAGCAATGTTGTAAATAATGTCAGGCTACAACATCCTAGCTTTAATATTCAAAACAATAAAATAGAAAAATGTATATCCCCTTGTCATAAATAAATGTCCCTGCCTCGAAATCAGTTTGCAACAGATAGTTAAAATTATCCTGTGCTGTATACCTTATTATGTACTTTCACTTAAGTGCATTTTATATTCCAGATTTCAACTTTTAACAGAGTATTTCTGCATTGTTGATACTTTTAATTACAAATATGAGTACTTTTTCCACCACTGGCTCTTAGCCCTGAATACATGACTCACATATAGAGTCATGTATTCAGGGCTACACTGGCTCTATAATCAAGCAAAAAACAAGAAGAAAGACTAACCTCTTTTTCCATAATCGTCTTGTTCTTCTTGGAATATCCGTTTGATCAGAACCCGGGAGAATATATTTCCTTTTCAATTGAACTCGGTCTCGGTCCATTTTCAACGTTTGTGTGTATCAGCCTTCTTAATATACAGCCATGTATGCGCGAGTTGTTTTGGACCCCTTCCTGCTAGTGCTGCTAAGCATTCTGGTTGATGTAGTCCTCCTACTGTATTTAGCAGAGCTAAACGGTGTAGGAGGACTACTTCAACCAGAATGCTTAGCGCGAGGTCTACTTCTAGCGTGACTGACGCATGCGCAAATCGTCCATCGCTCCTCCGAGCCAGCCAATCATAGTGCATGAACGGAAATCGCGCATGCGCATTGCTTGAGCGCCGACCGGATGTTGATGATTTCAAATTGGCGCTGGAGAGGAGAGAAGAGAAGAGAAGAGAAGCTCACAGCCAAAGAGGAGAGAAAACATTACAATTTTAATAATTAGTAATTTTCTTTAGCAAAAATGACCGAATGTAGGTTTGCCCTTGTTAGTTGGGCGAAGGGACCCGACAAAGATAAAACTAGCATTGTTCCCACCGGCTGGATAGTTGATTTTGACCCAGCTGATACAGACAGGACTTATCTGGTTGAATGTCGTAAAACAAACCGCAAGAAGCCTGCTAATGGATGGCCCGTGGAAGATGCTGATATTCTTCAGTTAGCAGGCAAGTCTTTTACACACACTCACACTTATTTAACTTATTTCCTAGTAGAAAATCTACTGTTTTAGCAAATACAGCAACAGCATGTTTGTTGTTCTGTTTATCTATCGAAATGTGTATCATCATATTTGTAGTAGTTTAAAGTAACTAAGTACATTTACTTAAGTGCTGTATTTAAGTACAGTCTTGAGGTATTTGTACTTTTTGTACTATCCTATACTTTGCATCACAATGCAATGCATTGTGAGCTTGTAGATCTGCTATTTCCTAAAGGCTTTTATACATTTGAAACGAGAAATCAATGGGACCTTCTGCATAATGAGTACTTTTACTTTTGGTGCTTTAAGTACATTTCGTTGCCAATGCTTTTTGCACTTTTGCTCAAGTAATTTTAGAATGATATACTTGTAGGCTACTTGTAACAGACTATTTCTACATTGCAATACTTTTATTTGAGTTAAAAAAAAAATGAGTACCTTCCCCACCACTGCATAAATGACTGTTTAACAATGGCTAACTAGCTGTAATTCAGTAAATGTATCCCATGATGTTTGGCTGTTAAACAACGGACAAATAACTCTACAGATATGCATGATTAATTTTTATGGAGACAGTACCATGATTTTATTTCCACCGGTCTATAACCTGGTGGGTATTAGGCACAAAGGAACATTAATAATAATAATAATAATAATAATAAAGAAATAATAAATCTACACAGTGTTTTAATTTTGTTGATGAGTATCACTTCAAGGTCTTTTTTCATTGGCCCTTTTGACCCACTGGATTTCAGCTTTCAGAAAGAAAACAAATACTCCCTATAACCCCACCAAGTGATTTACAGGACTAATGCAAATTATATCCATAGAGACATAAACAATGGAAAAAAACTAAATACATGGCACACTACCTCCTTAAAGATGTCTAAAAATGGGACACATTATAATCTTTTCTATATTCTCTAGTATGTATTCATTGTAATGGGGTTGGATTTTGGCATTAAAATCTTTTCTTCTAATCTAATCTACATGAATGCAGAAAAAGAGGCTACACTCAAAGCTGCTGAGCGGGATCTCTATCCAGATACCATGCCAGGCAAGAGGGTGATAAAAGCAAAATGCCTGGACTTTGGTGATGAAGACACCAGTAACGGCAACAAGGCCTCTGGAATTCCAAAACCGGTAATTAAACCGCAGAGATTGATATCACATTAGGCATCATTTGTGTATGGGATTATCCATTATTAAATAATAAAAATGAACATCTTTGCCCTACAGAAAAAGGCCAAAGTTGCTGCGCAAAAACATGCGGAGGAGGAACTACTGTCAGAGGAGAGTCAATTCAGCTCCGGTCCAGCAGAATCAAGCCAGGAAAACGACCTGACCAGAGACCTGCAGAGTCAGGTCAAGGCCTTACAGAGGGAAAACACCAGGCTGCGGAGCATGGTAGTTAAAGGCAAGTAAGCAAATATTACTGTATAGCAAATGGTATTAATCCATTTAATTCTAAAGCTTGTGAGCTTGTAGATCTGCTATTTTCGGCATACAACCAACACGGTCTGCTAAGATAGATTTTAGTTGACTTAATTAAAGGAGTAGTTCACCCCCAAAATGACATTTTATTTTTACTATTGATTAGTCATGCCACGGAGACATGAGTTCAATAATATTTTTTGCTTTTTGCCACATTCCTAAGACAAAAAATGTATTACAATAAATGTACCCCCATTGATTCCGGATGGGGACCCAAATGCATTCGGGTCCCCATCTGGAATCAATGGAGATACATTTATTATAATCAAATATTTGTCTTCGACAAACACAAAAAAATATTATTGAACTCATTTGCATGAGTAATCAATAGTTAAAGTAATTTTGGGTGTGAACTACTCCTATAACTGTAGATTCAGTTGACTAAAATGTTATTTAGTCAACTAACACAACAAACATTTCAGATGACTAAATAAAGATTTGCCGTCAAAACACTGGGCCAGTGTCATTCTCAGTCCTATCACTTGTTGCTGTTCTATTGTGTTTATTTTAATGATGGTTGCTCTCTGTATAATTTGTTATTTTTGTATTTATTTTCTCAGAAATTCCAGCTTTGTTGGTGGACGTGAGAAAGCTTGTCTCCATCAACGGCACCACCAACAAAGATGTTGACAACCGCTCCACCAAAGATGCTGATGACCCTGATGCTGAGAGTGACGGCCCAGGTGATACGTCACTTTGCACACCTCGTAGACCTTCACAAGTAAGTATTTATGATTTGGTACATTTCTAACAAACATTAAGCATTATTGGCATTCTATTCTTTGTGGTGATTGTCTTTTCTTTCTTTGCTCTTTTTTTATTTTGTTTACACAAGGTGAACATCGGGAATGATGGAACCGTCACTATCTCGTCACATTGTTGGGAGACTGCAAAAGCTTGTACCAGCGCCAATGGGATGGCACGGGTGCTACTGATGGGGCTCTTTGATGTGGATGTCCTCCTCAAGTCCAACCTGAAAGGAGGGGCCAGCAAGTTGGATCCCTCTGCTGAGCGTCGGCAGGCTCTCGACCCGAGGAAAGTTCAAGCTTTACAAGGTAAATAGTTCTCAGAGCTGGTGCTTTCCAAATTTGATTGAATCCCTGCCAGGCGGGGGGATTTTCGCTCTGGTTACAGAGCAAACCTGTTTGTGTGTGCGTGCGTGCGTGTGTGTGTGTGTGTGTGTGGGGGTGGGTGGGTGGGGGGTAGTTTAGGAGGAAGGAGTGGGAGCATGGGTGAGGGAGGAGTGAGGAGAGGGCAAGTAATCGTTGTTGTTCTGTTCCACAGATGCTGTTGTAAACCAGTTTCCGACGGCCAAGGCAGCTGATGTCCGAAAATCCATCAACACCAGAATCTGCGAGCTAAGACACCAGGTCAAGTGCAAAAGCGTGTGAAGTTACAGTATCTAAGATAAGTCACCTTGGACCTTTCCACGGTTCCCAAAAGGTCCATTGAAAGTTTGTATAAAAAAAAAGAAAGGTCTTGGATGTTTTGAGAAAAAAATACACATTGTTCATTGAAAGTGCCAATTGAAGCTACATATTTTGTTCATGTTAATTTACGTAATGGATAAGTTCATTCAACAGTGAAAATAGGGCTGGGGGGGGTCAGTCTTGAATCTTGTGACGTGCTTCTTATACTTAGAGATTATACCACTAGTGAGTAACAAAATTGGTTGGGCTGGGTGTAATTGGAAATCTTTGGATAGTTGTACCAATTAGATGCCTTGAGTTTGATACTGGTTCCTGATTTTTGTCCAAGACGGTGACTGCCCCCCCAAAAATGAACTTATCCATTATGATCAATTAAGGTTTTTCTTTTTTTCTCTTTTTTTATGAAAAAGTATTTATTATTTGTACATTTTGTTTATAGATATTTTATTTATATTATATAACAGCACAGCTGGATTTAATTTATATTTTGTATATTTTCTGTTCAATGGCATTCTTTAAAAATGTTGAACTTTAAAAATAATGTTGCACTGTTAAGAAATGCTGCACTGTTAGTCTCTACCTCAAGCTGAAGAAAATAAAGGTGGCTTTTGATTATCCATTAGTCTGTGTTAATTATGTGGTGTTAAGGTTTGGATTGGATGTATGTACATATAATTTGGAATATATTGTGCATATATTCGTACATATATTTCATGTATGTTTCCATATAATTTTACATATATTTAAAATATATTCTACCATATATTGCACAAATGTTTCCATATAATTTTACATATATTTAAAATATATTCTACCATATATTAGTACATTATGTTTAATGTATGTTTCCATATAATTTTACATATATTTAAATATATTCTTCCATATAATTTTACATGTATTTAAATATATTCTACCATATATTAAACACATATCCGTACATATATTGTTGTATACGTTTCCATATAATTTTACATATATTTAAAGTATATTCTACCATATATTGAATATATATGTGACACTATATCTTTACATATATTACTAATACATTTTCCCATATAAATCACCATACATTATGCATAGAATTGCATATATTTTGGGATATATAATCACATATATAATATATTCACGTCCCATATATTGCAATATATGGAAAGCGGCAATCATTGGTATATTTTGCAATATATTGCAATATATTACAACAATATATAATATATTGTATAATATATGTGTCATAAATATATTTTTCCATATATCTCTAATATATAATATATTGGAAAATGTATTGGGAAAATAATATATTACAATATATTACAATACATTTCAAATAATATATTGGTAAATATATTATCCTTTCGTAAGGGCTTGTTATTTCTCAACCACAAATACACTACTAGTTTCTTTGAGTCACTAAACTGTTCTCTCTGCAGTCTAGTTAAGTTATTATTTACACTTTGCAGGGTGTACATAATGGCAGGGACACATTTCTACATGTTCTAACTCTGGTCCATAGAGTTAAGTTATCCTTAACGCTATGTCACCGATGAGGCCTTGCACTCACAGCCACGGTAGCCCAGCCTCTCATATGTAGTCTTAAATAAAAAAAAAAGACTTTAGCTACTCACAAAAACCAAGACGGATCTGATGTTGAAAGCCTACTTTCCTTAGTGAGTTGAGGAGAACTCCTTCTAACATTAAGGACCAGAGCTCAATCCAAGAGATGGACATATTGATTTACTAACTGTAACATTGCAGTAATGATTACTAACAATTAGGCTTTTATTGTGAAGGCAAACGTTTCTGAACGTCTCACATCCTGCAAGTTTCCGCAAGTGGAAATAGCCAATCTGCAAAATCACACCTTGCATGCTAGAAGATCAGCTAGTTTTGGCATACAACACGTCTTACGACAAAGTCTAAAGGCCTGTCCATACTGTCACCGACTGAGTTGGGAAAGCTGCAAAAAGTTTGGTGGTCGTAGACAGCATGGACAGCCCTTTAGTCAGGCTTTACTTTGGAGATAATAAGCTACGAGTTTGTTTTCGTGGCATGTTATGTTTAATCAAATTACAACACGTTTACCTCATGTTATGTTTAACCAAACACGTTTGGAGTGGACCACAGCGCTTGGAGTGGACCACGTTTCAAACACCACAGCGCGCTAATCACACGTTAAAAGGAATGGGCGCTAACTCGTTATTATCGAGTTAACTTTGACAGCCCTACTAAATACACAAATACGTACACATCTATTTTTGACTTTGTGTCAGAGTGAATACTCTGTTCAGAGACACATGAGGGAAACACTGCACATTCAGTGCACTAACATGGACACAGCTCAAGTCTACTCACTTGCAGTTCTCCAGGACTGGAACATTCACCATCATGTTGGAGCTCAGGTCCAGCTCTCTTAGGGAGGGATGAGAGCTTACAGCTGAGACCAGAAGTTCACAGCATCTCTCTGACAAGTTGCAGTGAGCCAGTCTGAATGAAGAATGAAACACCAGATTGATTGTTTCATAATCATATTTGAACTGGGGACCCCCACCCTGACAAGCACTTGGAACAATGTCTCGCAGTGAGCTTGTAGATCAGCTATTTCAGAATGTTTGCCTCTTCCTTCCACAATATTTGTCAATTTGGTCAATTTGGTTTTAAAGTCAATAAATTGTACCTTTATAAATGTGCAGATACCTGTATAGTGTATACACTTATACTGTGTGTTGCACATTAACCTGGGAACGCCCCAAAAAAAATTGGGACCCCCTTGGGGTCACACGTTGAAAATAGCAAATCTACAAGCTCACATGAGCTTTGTGTCCTCGACGCGTTGTGAGCTGGTAGATCAGTAATTTTTATGCGCAATACCGTTGTATGACGAAGTAGCGTATACATTTGCCTGAAAGGGATTTTACACTTTCAAACATGGTTGGGGTCATTTTAACGTCTACTCAGGCACATAGGCTTGGGTTATCATGATATCAAGCTTATTAATACATTCTCACCACAGCATTAATTTTACATTCACATAATACAGTACATATTACAGAAGTGATCAATATAAATCAGGTAAATGTATCTTACCGTAGAATCTCCAGTCTACAGTGCATACTCTTCAGTCCTTCACAGAGCAGCTCCACTAGTCCTGAGTCGTTCAGGTCGTTTTCACTGAGGTCCAATTCTCTCAAATGGGAAGGATTAGAGCTGAGAGCTGAAGCCACAACTTCAACCTCTTTCTGCCCGAGGTTACAGCCAACAAGTCTGTAAATGCAGATTAAATAAGAGATTATCAAAACAAATTATACACTGTTCACTGTCATGGGAGTTAAATAAAAAATCTCCTATCTAGTTATCCAGACATAAACAATATTTAGCAGAGCAGAGTGTGGAATAAACTACACCACTTGAGAGCACAGAATGACTACGGAGGAAGATAACAATTTTTATATTAAAGCTTTCAACCAGCAGTTAAAGGCATGTGTGAAATGAAGACTGAACTACATTGTATATTTACTGCCTAAACTGTGTAAAAGCTTTCCAAACAAGCTGCTAGAGACCAGCATTCAGTCTCTCTATTTCTCATCCCTGTCTCCTCAAGCTGGGCCACAGCTGCATGCTTTGATCTGGCTTCGAGGCGGAGCACCGACACAACGTTAGTTTGCATTTCCCCCAATATTATAACATTTCATAAGCTACAATATGGAGGTTATGTGAAGAGACAAGAGACAGAACCAGGAAATGCAAGTGATGCTCCCACCAGCTGGACAGTTGAGTTATAAGAATGATGAAACCACTCCTCATCCATAATGATATAATTTTTTCTTTTTCTACAAATAGTTTTTTGTCAACCCCAGAAAAGTGGAAACACCAACTCCAAATATCTTAGTAAACATACAGTATGCACATATGAGAAGTGTCTTATATTATCGTTCTGTAAATGTATATTGTTAACATTCTCTAGGGTTTTATGTCCCTTTAAAAGAGTAAAGAAGCTCAACTGGTGAACTGTGGCAGATGTAATAAAATGGTTGAATCTGGAAAACATAATTATGTTGTTAGTTTGACTCCACTTGTGAAAATAGGCAAACTTCAAGCTCATAACGCCTCGCAGTGAGCTTGTAGATCTTCTATTTTCACAATGTTTGCCTCTTCCTTCTGTAATATTTGACAATTTCCAATCTGGTGTTTAAAAGGTCTTAAAAGTTATTAAAATGTACCATTATAAATGTGCCCTGTATGCACTTATACTGTTTGTTAGTTTGTTTACTGTTGAGTGAGAAAACGATGTTTCACATTAAGATAATCATCTGGATTAGACCCCCCTTGGGGGTCCCGACCCTCAGTTTGGGAACCTCATGCCTAGGCTAATAGAACGATAGTTTATTGGTACAGTAGGAAGATGCAAGTTATTGATTATACAGTATGTTGATCTGTTGCTTACCTCGGTAAAGCTTGATAACTGTGTCGTAGCTACAACGGTTTGCACGTCAAAAATAACCGATCTACCAGCTCTCAAGTGTGGCGTCCTTGACGCATTATGAGCTTGTAGATCAGCTATTCTCGTGCACAATCCCGTTGTATGACAAAATAGCCTATACATTTGCCTCTAAAGGGATATTACACTTTCAAACATGTTTGGGGTCATTTTAACGTCTACTCAGGCACAGAGACTTGGGTTACCATGATATAAAGCTTATTAATAAAGTAAAGTAAAGTGCATAATAAAACAGAATTGATCAAAATAAATCAGGTAAATGTATCTTACCGTAGAATCTCCAGCCTACAGTGCAGACTCTTCAGTCCTTCACAGAGCAGCAGTCCTGAGTCGTTCAGGTTGTTTTCACTGAGGTCCAATTCTCTCAAATGGGAAGGATTAGAGCTGAGAGCTGAAGCCACAACTTCAACCTCTGTCTGTCTGAGGTTACAGCCAACAAGTCTGTAAATGCAGATTAAATGGGGATTATCAAAACAAATGATTCATAGTTCACTTTCATGGGAGGTAAATAAAAAATCTCCTATCTAGTTATCCAGACATAAACAGTATTTAGTGGATCAGAGTGTGGAATAGACGACACCACTTGACAGCACAGAATGACTGTAAGGAGGAAGATAACAATTTTGATATCAAAGATTTCAACCAGCAGATAAAGGTGTGAAATGAAATCTGAACTACATTGCATATTTACTGCCTAAACTGTGTAAAAGCATTCAGTCTATCTATTTCTCATCCCTGTCTCTTCAAGCTGGGCCACAGCTGCAGGCTTTGATCTGGCTTCGAGGCGGAGCACCGAAACATAAGTCGTCCATAGAGATATTCAGCTTTACTAGAGCATTGGTAATGGCAGTTTTATTCAGCTGCCAGGCACAACACTTTGGACCCAAACAATTATTATGTATTATTATGTATATAATATTATGTATTGTCATATCACAAAGCTTATTGTTGCTCACATGACATTTCCAAATAAAGCAGATCTACAAGCTGTCAAGGTGTTGCGATGCAAAGCATTGTAAGCTTATAGATCTGATGCCTTTGAACTTGTACTACAGAGTGCTTTCCACGTTCCAACGTTAAACCAGTGAAGCTGGTTTAGCGTTGGATATTCCGGTTGTCTTTTATGGCGTTAAACAGGGAACAATGCAAATGATGAACACATGAAGGCACATTGATTTGGTGGAATTCATCATTTGATGAACCCGAGATCCACAAATCAAGGCTTTACACAGCCTGTCATGAATCAGACGTGGCTCTTTATTTAGAAGCAAGCCGATAGTAAAGAATATAGCATTGAAAAATATTAATGATCTGGTCCTTTTTGAGTGGTGCTAATCGCTCCTAGATTTGGCTTTGTGTGTATGTCCGTCCAGAAGTTGTAATTAAAAGGCACTGCTCACTTCATCTTTATTTTAGGTTCCACTACTGAGTGTCAGTGGGTTCAAACCACTGGTCTGGTGGGTTCAACCAGCAGGGATTTTACACTCTTAGTTTAGTTAGTGTGGTTGCTATAGCAACACACTATTGTATTCACTCAGAGAAACACAGCAAAGTGAAGCTGTGTTTTGTAAACTTTCTGAGTAATGTTATCCAGGTTGGACGACTGAACAACAGAAAGGTGAAGCTTTTGGTCATGCTTCACTTGACATCACAGTATCTAATATAAATTACATCACAGTATCTAATATATATTAAATCACTGTATCTAATATAAATGACATCACAGTATCTAATATAAATGACATCACAGTATCTAATATAAATGATAAGACGGAATTCATTTCACAGCAGATTCCTTGTGACTCGCGCCACGGCAACCACACTTGCAATTTCCTTGAATCGCGTCTTTCTATTATTTAATTTAATTTAATTATTTATTTACACTGCTTTATTGAGGACTTTGTACGTACACAAAATACCACCAGTCACCAGTGATGTGCCTGAACGTGTTCAACGAGTTCCTATTTTTTATTTTATTTTTTATATGTTTTATCCCACGATTTTGTAACCCATTTTGTCACCCAGTGCCAATTGCCTAATGGGCTCTGCTCTCCCACTCCTAACCTGGGGAGGGCCCTGAACTGAGCTCATGCTTCCTTCAGTGCATGAGGATTGAAGTGAACAGGCTGCTTCTTTTCACCTGACAGGGGGGAGCTTCCCCGGTTGGACCTGCATGGAAGGAACACGTTATTCCAACCAGTTCCTTTCCCCTCCATCAGGAGCCCCGGCTGGCCAGGGGGAGGCATTATAGAGACCAGGATTACTGCATGTTTTTGTGAGGGTATCTACGCTAGGAGACACAGGGAGAACATGCAAACTCCAGACAGAAAGGCCCTATCGCCAACCCCACCTAGGGTGTGTGCGCTGATGACACGAAGGAGGGAACACGCCCACAGCGTCCCCTGGCGGGAATCGAACCCAGGACCTTCTAGCTGTGAGACGACAGCAATACCGACTGCGCCACCGCACTCTTCTGTTCCTATTTTGGGCGAATGTGAACTGAACGTTCTTTATTTCCTCTGGATGAACGTTATTGTTGAACACGTTCATTCTGACATCTGTGAGCGGCGCTCGTCGGCTTGTTCACGCGGGCGACCACAGTCACCCGTCGTCTGGTCTTTCTTTGCATTCACAGTTGAAGCACTGTGTGTGCATCGCCTCATATGTCTCCCAAGTAAAGCCTGACTTGTACTTTGTCTTTTGATGTGTGTTGCCTGCCTAAAATAGCTGATCTGCAAGCTCACATCGCATCCATGAGACGTTGTCAGCTTGCTATTTTAACCATTCGGAAACATGTGGAAACATGCAGGATATGCGACAGTAAGAAAATTCTACCTCCACAATAAGAGTGCAGGAAGAGTGGGAACCTAAACATTGTGGGCAGCTCAATATTAAATTGGATGAGATAATTGCTGTTTGTGGTTCTATATGGGCCGTCAAGCGACATCAAAAAAATTAAAAAATTAACTAAGTTAGTTAATTTTGGGGAACCATGAATTAGTTCAAAATGTGGAATTATGAACTATGAACTGAACTAGTTCATTTTAGGAGTTGTGAACTTGAATTTTAACTAGTGTAGAAAGTGAACTTTCCCAACACTGCCACTGCATAAACAGGATTTTTATTTTATTTTAACAACCATAGTTTCTAGTTATAGTGTTAACTGTAATGGCAGATTGACTCTAGGTTGTTTCTATTCACATGACTACTAACCGAGCCTTTCTGCAGTTCCTCACAGCTGGGATCAGTCTCCGTCGCCCCTCCTTTGATGTTTTGTATTTGTCCAGGTCAAACTCATCCAGAACCTCCTCTGACATCAGCAGCATGGCGGCCAGAGCTGAACACTGGGATGGAGACAGACTGTCCCCTGACTTCAGGTACTGTTGGATCTCCTGAAGTACTGAGTGGTCATTCATTTCCATCAAACAGTGGAAGATGTTGATCATTCTCTCAGGAGAGTGATCTTTAGTGGTCATCTTCTTCAGGTTGTTGATGACTCTCTGGATGGTCTCCGGACGGTTCTCTTTCTGAACCAGTAGGCCTCCTAACAGACTCTGGTTGGATTCCAGTAAGAGGCCATGAAGGAATCGGACAAAGAGGTCCAGGTGGCCATTTTTACTCTGCCGGGATTTTACCATGACTCTGAACAGGAAGTCTTCCAGATCTTCTTCTTCATCTCCCAGGAATGCCTTCAGTACCTTCATGTTCTTCTGTGTGAAACAGTGGAACAGGTAGACTGCAGCCATAAACTCCTGGATGCTCAGATGAACAAAGCTGTAGACCTTTCTCTCAGATTGAACAGTCTCTTCTTTGAAGATCTCTGTGCACACTCCTGAGTACAGCGAGGCTTCTTTCACATCAAGGCCACACTCTTCCACGTCTTGTTGGTAGAACATGACACTGCCTTTCTCCAGATGTTCAAACGCCAGCCTGCCCAGCTTCAGAAGAACCTCCCTGTCCTTCTCTATGAGCTGCTGTTGATTCACATCATGACTGTCATCATACTTCTTCCACTTCCTCTTTGTCTGGACCGACAGGAAGTGACTGTACATCTGAGTCTGGGTCGTGGGCAGCTGTTCTGTCTCGTCTGTCTTCAACATGTCCTCCAGAACGGTAGCGGTGATGGAACAGAAGACTGGGATGTGACACATGATGTGGAGGCTCCTTGATGTCTTCAAGTGTGAGGTGATTTTGTTGCCCAGCTTCTTCTCATCACTGAATCTCTTCCTGAAGAACTCTTCCTTCTGGGGGTCTGTGAACCCTCGTACTTCTGTCACCATGTCAACACGATCAGGAGGGATCTGATTGGCTGCTGCAGGTCTGGTGGTTATCCAGAAGAGGGCTTTGGGGAGCAGATTCCCCTCGATGAGGTTTGTCAACAGCAAGCCCACTGATGATGTCACTTTGACATCAGAAACAATGTCATTCTCTTGGAAGACATGAGAACCTTTGCGAATGTTCTCGAATCTCAGCGGAAACCTGCTTTCATCCAGACCATCAAAGATGAAGCCAACCTTCCAGACAGCGAGCTGCTCTGCTGTGACCTTCTTTAATTCTGGGTGGAAACAATGGATCAGTGAGAGAAGACTGTGCTGCTCATCTCTGACCAGGTTCAGCTCCCGGAATGAGAAGGGAACCAGGAGAATGACGTCTTGGTTTTCCAAACCCCTTGCCCAGTCCAGAGTGAACTTACGCACAGAGAATGTTTTTCCAATGCCAGCGATGCCCTTGGTCAGAACTCTTCTGATGGGTTCGTCTCTGCCAAGGAGGAGGGGCTTAAAGATGTCACAGCATTTGATTGGTTGGTCATGGAGGGTCTTCTTCTTGGAAGCTTTCTCAAGCTGCCAGACCTCATGTTGGGTATTAACCCCTTCACTCTCTCCTGCTGAGATGTAGAGCTCTGTGTAGATGCTGCTGAGGGAGGGCACTTCAGTGACGTATGTCACACGATCAAGACGGTTCAAACCGACCTTATAAACCTTTAGAACCTCCTGCGGACTGACACCTGCTATGAGAAGACAATGAAGACATTTTAAACATTCAGTTGAATTTATAACTTTACATCCTTACAGCTGTGTGTGCAAATCATTAATTTAACCACTTAAACCCCAGCTTCCGTATTCAGGGGAAACCTTTGACAGAAAATAGCAGATCTACAAGCTTACAAAGTGATGTGTAAGCGTGTAGATCTGCTATTTTCAGCAAAGATATATATATATATATATATATATATATATATATATATATATATATATATATATATATTTTTTATTTTTTTTTGAGTGAAAAGAGAAAATACACTAGTATAGAGCCCTGAGGGTCTCCACTAAACAACATAAGGGGTTTAAGTGTTTAATAATACTAAGAAAAACAGGCAAAAGAAACAACAGTGGATCACTGGTTTTCATACAGAGTTGATACATGTTTAGCATCATTATTTAAACATGGATACTGATGACACATTGTGGACATTTAGTCTGACAATGTCTTCTGTCATTTCAAACATTTCAGTTATTAACTGGGTTAATTAATGTCCATTGTGTCCAGTCTTACTGTGTCCACTGCTGGTGTGACTGGGTGTCTTCAGTCCAGGTGTGGTTCTGGATCCCTTGGACGCCTGCTCTGTCACAACACAACCACTCCTCTCCCTCTGTCTGTGGAGACATATTACTGTTTAATAGTATGTTATATTTACATATAATACAGGGATGTCAAACTCAAATACACAGTGGGCCAAAATCATAAAAATGTTCCAAGTCGAGGGCCGGACTGTTTCAATGTTTTTTAAAACGTATTGAAATTATTGCACGTATTGAACCTGCCCTTTTACATCCGTGAACGTGTAGGCTACACTGCCTCCCACCTGGCTTGAAAACCCCTGTTTTCAGAGTTCACTTTTGTTTAAACATTTTTGGGGAGAGGGGAAGCTGAAAGTTGACCACAGGGGCGATACGCTTCCTTGTGGTGGTGGTGCGTACAATAGACGGTATGCGCATGCATAAAGTGAATGGCAACTCGAGTGGCAAAGTGAGTTTAATGCCGTTTAATGTAGTTTAATGCAATCAGATATGACGTTTCTGTTTGGATGTTTGGGCTGTCAAGGCCAGAAAGTTGTTTTTTGCCACTCAGTAGGCGTTCCCGCATAACTTCCTGGTATGATGATGATGTCACGTGCATAACCTCTATTTCCCAGAGGGCCAGTTCTAATAGTAAATAAATATCATCCCGCGGGCCAAAGATAATTCATTCACGGGCCTGATTTGGCCCCCGGGCCTTGAGTTTGACATATTATATGTGATATATTATAATATGACATATAACATCATTGATATGTTCACTCTGCATTGTGTTGATGTACAATAATAATCTCCAGTCATAGAACTATTGTATGTTCATAAATCTTTCATTTATAAATTCATTTGTGCATTATGTCAATCGTTTTGATTGGCTAAGCCATATCCATTGTTGTCCTTAATCCTTACTGACAGGTGAGCCATTTATTTGACAAAACCCCTGTCATCTGTCAAATGACTGCATATTTCATGTGCACAATTGTGTTTAATATATAGTGTTATATTGTTATGTATATCGTATTTGTTATATATTGTATAGGAGGATTGACATACTGTGTGTGTGGAGGTCCAGGTTCACTGAAGTCAGGATTTCCTCCTTTAGACCAGTCACTCTTCATAGACACACAGCTGGGTGTTGGAGACTCTGCTCTGTGACTTCTGGAATCATACAAATGTTTATACATTTATCATGTGAATGATGCCGGCTATTTTCCCCTCACAGGTCCAGTCATGTTAGGGTGCGTCTTTTTTTTTTCTTCTCTTTTTCTCTTTTTTTTTTTTTGCTCCTAGAGGGCAGACGCAACTCAGCTACGGTATGCTCTGCAGTTATTTTCCTACTTTTCTCTTTTTCTTCCTGTCTTCTTTTTTCTTGTTGTAACTCATTATATTGGCGAGCTGGGCAACTTTGTTTTATTCATGTATATAGTAGTTTAGTCTGTTTTTTCGTTGTTTTCGTTGTTTTCATCTGATTGGCTGGCGGAAAAGTGGGGGAAGGGTCTTCTGTTCCTTGCTTGGAACAAAGCATAGGAAACAGCGGCCTACTTATACCTGTCTAGCCTGTCTTAAGCGTGTGGCCCTGGGGCAACGGGGCTGGATGGCTCGTTGCCTTTTAGGGATGTGATTTTTTTTTTTTTCATGTTTTTCCTCAAAAAATGTTTTAATCGCTCGTTCAAAAACGTTATAAGCGTTAATGTTTTCCAAATGTAAGAGGACCGGTGTGTGTGTCTCTGTCGGGGACGAGTGAAAGTCTGTGTTGTGCATGCATGTGTCGCAGATTCGCATGCATGCGGCGCTAGTCAGGTCCGCGGACTACAGGTTGAGAAACACTGCTGGTCTGTTTGTGTGCAGGCGTCATAGCAGTGCGCGCTGACTGGATGTGTTTTGTTTACATGCCTGTGTGTGCGCATGCATGCTTGACACGAAAGCTCGCTTGTTAATGGCAGCGTCGCCTCGTGTGCAGTGATTTTGTCAAGATTGACAATAAAACAACACAAAATACACTACTCGTCGTTAATGCGACACACCCGTGGACACGGTCGGGGAGGGAGTGCGAGGCACAGAGGCAGACCAAAGCTCCACATTTGTTACACTAGCCTGGGTTGCCAGCCAGAGCGCTCCCACTACGGAACGGTTCCATGGACTTTGTCACTCCACTTCTAGTCTCTAGAGAACAGACTCTGTGCTAACGCAAGGAAGAGCAATTATTCATTATAATTATTATTAGGGCTTTGATGCAAGTTCTGATGGGTGCACGTGCATATGTTGTGTTGCTTAAAGTAATGCGCCGTTGTGCTCTCCTCTCAGCTGCTACTTAGCGGGGAAAAAAGTGAAAAATCGACGCGTCGATTTTCTTCCTCGACGCGCCGATTTTCGTCCTCGACGCGTCGATTTTCGTCCTCGATGCGTCGATTCGTAAATAATGCGTCGATTAACATCCCTATTGCCTTTGTGAATTTTTTTGGAGACACTAGTCTGTCGGTGCCGTAGGCATGGGAGACGTCACGTTTACGTGGACCTTGTCTTTGGATGGGACTTGGCGGCGGTCAAATCCGGAGCGACGCTGCGTAGCTCGACGCAGGAGGCCCAGACGTGCTGTCGCCGTGAAAGCCTGTATCGTGGGCCAGAGGCGCCCTCGCCGTTAGGCTTGTAGCGTCGCTAAGTAGCAGTAGATCCTAATCTACTGGTTGGTTACCCCTGTGTTAGACTATATATTGTATAGGAGGATTGACATACTGTGTGTGTGGAGGTCCAGGTTCACTGAAGTCGGGAGGAAAATCTTTAGACCAGTCACTCTTCACAGACACACAGCTGGGTGTTGGAGACTCTGCTCTGTGACTTCTGGAATCATACAAATGTTTATACATTTATCATGTGAATGATGCCGGCTATTTTCCCCTCACAGGTCCAGTCATGTTAGGGTGCGTCTTTTTTTTTTCTTCTCTTTTTCTCTCTTTTTTTTTTTGCTCCTAGAGGGCAGACGCAACTCAGCTACGGTATGCTCTGCAGTTATTTTCCTACTTTTCTCTTTTTCTTCCTGTCTTCTTTTTTCTTGTTGTAACTCATTATATTGGCGAGCTGGGCAACTTTGTTTTATTCATGTATATAGTAGTTTAGTCTGTTTTTTTTCGTTGTTTTCTTCTGATTGGCTGGCGGAAAAGTGGGGGAAGGGTCTTCTGTTCCTTGCTTGGAACAAAGCATAGGAAACAGCGGCCTACTTATACCTGTCTAGCCTGTCTTAAGCGTGTGGCCCTGGGGCAACGGGGCTGGATGGCTCGTTGCCTTTTAGGGATGTGATTTCTTTTTTTTTTTTTTTTTTTTCATGTTTTTCCTCAAAAAATGTTTTAATCGCTCGTTCAAAAACGTTATAAGCGTTAATGTTTTCCAAATGTAAGAGGACCGGTGTGTGTGTCTCTGTCGGGGACGAGTGAAAGTCTGTGTTGTGCATGCATGCGTCGCAGATTCGCATGCATGCGGCGCTAGTCAGGTCCGCGGACTACAGGTTGAGAAACACTGCTGGTCTGTTCGTGTGCAGGCGTCATAGCAGTGCGCGCTGACTGGATGTGTTTTGTTTACATGCCTGTGTGCGCGCATGCATGCTTGACACGAAAGCTCGCTTGTTAATGGCAGCGTCGCCTCGTGTGCAGTGATTTTGTCAAGATTGACAATAAAACAACACAAAATACACTACTCGTCGTTAATGCGACACACCCGTGGACGCGGTCGGGGAGGGAGTGCGAGGCACAGAGGCAGACCAAAGCTCCACATTTGTTACACTAGCCTGGGTTGCCAGCCAGAGCGCTCCCACTACGGAACGGTTCCATGGACTTTGTCACTCCGCTTCTAGTCTCTAGAGAACAGACTCTGTGCTAACGCAAGGAAGAGCAATTATTCATTACAATTATTATTAGGTCTTTGATGCAAGTTCTGATGGGTGCAGCTGCATATGTTGTGTTGCTTAAAGTAATGCGCCGTTGTGCTCTCCTCTCAGCTGCTGCTTAGCGGGGGGAAAAAGTAAAAAATCGACGTGTCGATTTTCTTCCTCGACGCCTCGATTTTCGTCCTCGACGCATCGATTTTCATCCTCGACACGTCGATTCGTAAATAATGCGTCAATTAACATCCCTATTGCCTTTGTGAATTTTTTTGGAGACACTAGTCTGTCGGTGCCGTAGGCATGGGAGACGTCACGTTTACGTGGACCTTGTCTTTGGATGGGACTTGGCGGCGGTCAGATCCGGAGCGACGCTGCGTAGCTCGACGCAGGAGGCCCAGACGTGCTGTCGCCGTGAAAGCCCGTATCGTGGGCCAGAGGCGCCCTCGCCGTTAGGCTTGTAACGTCGCTAAGTAGCAGTAGATCCTAATCTACTGGTTGGTTACCCCTGTGTTAGACTATATATTGTATAGGAGGATTGACATACTGTGTGTGTGGAGGTCCAGGTTCACTGAAGTCGGGAGGAAAATCTTTAGACCGGTCACTCTTCATAGACACACAGCTGGGTGTTGGAGACTCTGCTCTGTGACTTCTGGAATCAAACATGTATGTACATTTATCATGTGAATGAAAAAGTAATTTGTTTTTTTTTTTTGCTTGTTTTCATGACCTGTGTAACATTAGTGTAATCCATAGATAGGTCATGTACACAATCAGTCAGTCTGTATAGTGCAACTTTACCACATTGTGATTTGTACAACTTCATTCACAAACTGTACACATAGTAACTGATAATATACTGTAGATACAGATTGAACAGGGAGGACACACTGTTGTGATGAATGTATTGTTTTGTACTTTACACATGCATGAGATCACTTTGTCATGTTGTAGTGTTATATATTGTATAGGAGGATTGACATACTGTGTGTGTGGAGGTCCAGGTTCACTGAAGACAGGAGGATTGAATTCTTTAGAGCGGTCACTCTTCATAGACACACAGCTGGGTGTTGGAGACTCTGCACCTTTTCTTCTTCTCCTTCTTCTTCTTGTTCTGTGACTTCTGGAACCAGGCAAATGTGTATACGTTTATTAGAGGGTAGCACAGGTTCAAAAAATGGGAGCCAAGCCGAAATGGAACTGAGGAAATGTGAACTGAACCGAATGGCCCAGAGAAAAATACAGATTTCTAGCCCTGGCCCAAAATGGATCCGAGAGTGATTGGATCCGAAACGGAGCAGAGTTAAATTGGATCCGATGCTATATAATGCTTATTTTTCACCATTGCTTTTGAGACTAATAGCCTAGACACTAGAAAGAGCGCAGCAGCAGCAGCACACCTCTGCAGTCGCTCGGAGAGGCGAGAGCTATTGCGGAGTGTTGTGTGCATGCGTAAACAATCACAGTGACATCTACAACAAATACAAACCACTGGACAGTGTCACTGCCCTTTGTCAAATGGTGCCATATAGCACCTCAGGGTTCTTCAGTGGTTCTTTGGAATGGCCATTTAGCGCCTCAGTACAATTACTGAAATGTATTTGTTCATTGCTGCTGCCGCCTGCACCCGTTTTTAACCCCAAACAAACCCTAATAATTTACAGTGCCCACCCTGAACTTGCTGGGCCCAGCCTATTTCTCTGCTCTGATCCAAAATGCAGTGACACGACTGGTCTTCACTGAAGAAATCATGAAAACATATTTCATGAACAAAAACTCCCGCACTCTGCTCTTGCTTAGCTGCTCATCTTTATTTCAATTGACAGACGTTTCGGCCCCCCTGGACCTTCTTCAAGAGTGTCTTCAACCGGACAAAATTCTCACGTCTACTCCTTCTCCGCTCCCTCCACTGGCTCCCGGTTGCGGCCCGCACAGAATACAAAACACTGATGCAGCCAAAGGTACGGCTCCTCCATACCTCCAAAACCTGATTAACCCCTACACCCCCACCCGTTCACTCAGATCAGCCACACAGGGATGCTGACAGAATCCTCGCTAAAAACCCCAGGACAAAAATCCACTAGTCCTAGACAATTTCCTAGAATAAACTCCCTGTCGCACTTAGAACTACAGACTCAGACTCCACCTAAACCCATAGCACTACTGTAACACTCCCCTTCCCTCAATGACCATACATGAATCTATATAGCATTTTTAGGTTTAGAAAAGTTTTGTACTGATTAGGTCTGTGGTCTACCTATGTTATTGTTTTTTCTAGATTTATATTCCTATGCATTGTTATAATGTTGTTGATGAACTGACATATTATCTTGCTTATTATACAGATGTATTACCTGCTTATTGTAAATCACTCTTGATTAAAAGCATCTGCTAAATGCCTAAACTGTAAATTGTTCTTGCCTCGCCACTGCTACAGAAGATAGGCTCCTGCCTATCCATGGCTCGGCAAGGCTTACAGAGATACACAAGTCATGCATGAGATCACTTTGTCATGTTATAGTGTTACTGTATAGGAGGATTGACATACTGTGTGTGTGGAGGTCCAGGTTCACTGAAGTCGGGAGGTTGTCCTTTAGACGCATCACTCTTCATAGACACACAGCTGGGTGTTGGAGACTCTGCTCTGTGGATGTGATGTTTGTCAGCTTCCTCCTTCTTGCTCTCCATGTTGCTCTTTATTAAACCTGTCAAGGTGACAGTCAATAAAATACATCAGAAAACACAACAAAAAACACAACATGTATCAGTAATAGTATTAATCTAATTCTGTATTATCAATATGCCATTGACATAGGTTGATTACATTCAAAATATTAACAATGAACCTGCTATGAGGCAACAATATCACCAACATAATGCTGAGACTACAGTAGATGCAGATGCATGCAGTAGCTCTTGTCAACCAACAGGGGTCCTACTAGACCACAGAGACACAGCTGTTGCAACAACAGAACTAACAGCTGGTCTGAGGTAGACGTTGGAATATCATGTTAATAATACTATTAATTAACATACTCTACCATGGTTAAAATAATGTTTTATTCACTAAACTAAGTTATGGACTGCTGCTTTGAGATGACTGGTTCAGCTATTATTGCTTTAATAAAATATGTCAAATAGACATATTGTTTATTGGATTGTTTTTATATTAAAACTGTTCATTGTAAAATAAGCTTATTACATTCACAAACACTAAACACCCAAAGGAAACCACACTGAAACCCTTTAGCACTGAAAAATACTTCTCTTTCACATGACCAGCTTCCTCTAAATCAGGTGGTTTACAGTAAACTGGTGAAGTAGTTCCACCATACAGGATGTAAAATAAAGTCTCTTTGCATGTTGCAGATCCGGTCTGGAAAGGAAACGCTGCGTGTATGCATGTGTGAGTGCAAACGACAGGATACAGTAGGCGGGCTCTAGACCGGATCACACTGTTAACTCACAATGGAAACCAAGCAGGTTTCAGCCGAGTGGGAAACTGATGCGGTTTTACCTAACCGTCACAAAATGTCATACACCAGTAAGGCTCCCTAATCGGGAGATAAGCGACCGTAGGTCGCTTATCTCCACAAATAGGGCAAAAATGTGTTTTGCCAAAATCTTCCTGATCCATGTTGATGACATGAGTGTAGACATACTGTGTAGTGATTTTCGTGATTTTAGGGCAAAATCTGTAGGAGCAGTGTCCAAAAATGTGTTTTTAAAAATCGGCCTGGAGGTGGCGCTATATGGGACAGATTCATGTTGATGGGATGAGTGTAGACATACTGTGTACCGATTTGCGTGATTTTAGGGCGAAAATTGTAGGAGCAGTGTCCAAAAATGTGTTTTGCAAGAATCGGCCTCATGGTGGCGCTAGAAGAGGGCCATGTGAGAAATGAGGGGTGGAGTCTCCGCGCCGGCAAGGCGGACGAATAGGTACCGGCCCCGGCTGTCCCGGTCGCTCCTAGCCGGAGTTACGGCATTTTATGTGAGCTGCAGTGTAGGGGGTCCTCCACTGGGGGCGCCACCACTTTTGCATCCGTTCTGGAGCACCAGGAGTCGGTGGTCCCCGGGAATTCCCCGTGAGCAGCCCCGTTGGGGTGGACATTTGGTCATGTTTGCGCATTTGGTCATTTTTTACATCTGGGGGTCCCCCAGGGACCTGGGGGTCCCTGGAGCTCCGGGGGTCCTTGGAGGTTGTAGTTTGGCAGCCAAGGAACGTGTGTGCAAAATTTGGCATGGATCGGGGCAACGGTTGCGGAGATATAAGCAGGGAAAAAGTGTGACGTGTGAGGTGTGACAGACAGACTGACGGACTGACGGACTGACGGACTCACTCACAGTTTGTGCAGGTTTTGATAGTAAATGCGACCTACGGTCGCAATTACCAAATCCACATGCCACTGTCTTATAGCACTAAATAATACAGGTAATTATTTTCAGAATGCTCTGCTCTTGTTCTGCTCCGTCTATACATATTTCGGTGGTGATGTCAATCATAACCACAAAGAGCCAGTAAAGACAGGCAGACTAGACAGTGAGAGGTGCGTATTATTAGTTGTTATTATCTCTATTAGTAGTAGAAACCATAAGTACGCTATAAACTGTTTCTGTGTAAAACCAAGTGGTTTTAGTAGTGATATTAAAACAACAACACTTACTTTATATCAAGTTTTAGTTCTTCTGGTTTGTTTTGTAATCCCAGTAGGCTATGTTGTTAAGTTCAGTTATTGTGTGTGGATCAAAATGGTTGCTGTCTGTTTCTACTGTGTTTCTGTTATAGACTACTGTACATGCTGTAGCCCCGCCTCCTCTACAGTCAGGGAAGGCAGAGAAGTCCATACCTGCCAACCCTCCTGCATTTATAAAGGAGTCTCCTGCATTTAGCAGGAGACTCCTTTCATCTGACCATTTCTCCTACTTTTGGGGATTTAACCCTTTTAGCGTGGCAAGTGGGCTAACCCATGTGTCAAAGGCCACCCCTCACACACCCCACTGATATGCAGCCATGGCCATTAATGTTCATTTGCTCCCAGATCCACCAGAATACTGGAAATTACACCTGCCTCATCTCTCTCTCTCAACTAAGGGGTCCCTGCTTCATCTCTCTCAGCTAAGGGGTCCTTGGACAAAAATGTTTTTGAAGACCCCAGCTAATATTAATATGTAATTCATACGCAGTTTTAAAGTCTCTCAAAAACCATACACAAAAATCCCTCCAAAATGCATACAGTATGTTGTATGAATGTAAATGTGGGGCCTTTAAAACAAACTGCAATACTTATGATTAGTTGACTTTCCATCACTGAGAATGCAGATCTCCAAACTGCAGACAACTTCAATAAGCATGTAAAGTTTCACTGGGAAAATGTAAGGATCAAAGCCACATTCTTCATGGCAGGGTGAAATTCAAGCCAACGTGTGGTGAATGTGACGGGTCACTTGAGGACATGCAGGACATGTTCTACCAGCTGAACCACTTCTTTGTTTGACAAACACTTCTGTTCTCTATTACTGTACTCCAGAGGTAGAAAGCACCTACTGTAAGTACATTTACTCAAGTACTGTACTGTACTTAAGTGTAATTATGAGGTACTTTAACTTTACTAAAGTTTGTCCAATTGACCCGTGATGCAGACGACCTTTGCTGCGTGTCTCCCCATCTCTCTCCCCATTTCCTGTCAGTCTACTGTCCTATCAATAAAGAGCTGTCAGTCTACTGTCCTATCAATAAAGACCTGTCAGTCTACTAACTGTCCTATCAATAAAGACCTGTCAGTCTACTGTCCTATCAATAAAGGCTTAAAAGCCCCAAAACAAATCTTTAAAAATAATATAATAATACATTGAAATGGGACACTGTGCATAATGTTTTGGTACTTTTAAGTACCAAAGACTGTCCATGCATCACATCACTCATCAACAGACTGTCCATTAGAAAAAAAGAAAATATATATTTATATTGTTTATATACCCGAACATACCCAATAGGGATGTGCGCGTGTATTCGGTTATCCGTGTACACGGTTTGTAAACCACTATTCGTTTTGAAAATACAATTCGATTATTCTATTAAATACATTTTTAATTATTGAGATATTAACTTTATTAAACATTTAAACTCTGCGCCCATATTACTGTCTTGTCTTAATAAAATGTTACTTTTTAACAAGCAAATTAAGCAATCCCTTGGTTGATTTGCGGAGCATGACTGTCTGTGTCACAGTCTGACTGACTGTTGCGCGCTGCAGTGGTCGCGCTGACCTGCAGTGAGTGTGCATGGCTGCACGCAGCCACACCAGGCAGGCTGTCCGCTGCGCAAGTAAATTAATAGCAATTAAGCGACATGTATCTTAAAGATACTGGATGTGAATCACTCGCCTGCACGCTGCATCTGTGATCCGGTCCATGAATTAATCCATATTTTGAGGTGAGAACAAGCCAAGGAGAATGCTTAATCATACATTGGCTGAGTATGGAATACCATTATGTAGCTAACTTTGAAGAGAACAGAGCTGTTGCTCAGTTACTATAGCGACTTCAGTCAGACAGACATCAGCTGTTGTAGCGACCAAGCTGAGACTGATGCGCTAATTATTGATCTGACCCAGATTCACGCAATGACGTAATTGATTAATTTGAGCAAGATTTCAATATTATATAACATTTTAAAAGGCTTTTATATACTCTTGATACTTTTTTCAAACGAGGTTTGCCCTAATAGATCGAAGTGCTCAGTTTTGGCTATTTTCTGTGTGAAATTACAATAAAAAAAAAAATAACAATTAATTTTCGACTAGTCGAATATTCGTTTACAAAATTGTCGTGTACACGTCAGTGAAATTAGTCGCTAGGAACATCCCTAATACCCAACCCGATGTTTTTAGGGCCTAAAATGTAGGACCCAGTTAGGGCCGGGCCTTCATTTACAGGCCCATTGAGAACTCTACTGTCCATACATCACATCACTCACTCATAGTAATCTGCTCACTACTGTCCATACATCACATCACTCACTCATAGTAATCTGCTCCAGTCACAGAAGCATAAGGTAAATGTGTGAATCCATGAGCTCAATGCCACACCATTATTCTTTATTCATTAAACTTCAACCCTTCATGCCGCCCATGCATGCAGCACTATGCAGTCTTTCCTTTAGTGACTCACTGACTTAGGCCCGTGTTCATGTGAAGTAAGCCAGCCAGTTTTCGTATGAAACTGTCACCGCAGCGGACAAGGCGAGACAGATCCCCTGTGATATCGCCCTGACAACCAACAACAACCAATACAACACGGACTCAGCTGACTGTCCCTTCGGGCTATAGGATCTATCTGTAAAACTCGTGTCAGGATGTGCGCGTGCAGCGCACTACAAAACAAGTGTTGTACAAATGTACAAAGAGGAATCCTCTGTTGTCAGTGGCCTAGTAGAAGTAAATGATATTTGCTCTGGTCAAACCCTGTTCAGCAATTAATTCATTCTGCAGCAGTTTACTTTTAGTGGACTTGTAAAAAAAAGCCAGCAGAATAAACATGCTACATTCTGTCTTACCGTTATTTAGTAGAGTTGCTGCTTAATTCCATACATTAATTACATTAACTAGACCTTACCCGTTCGAAGATATGTGCTCCAAAATATGTCAAACGCACCCGGTGAAAGTGTGTGAGAGAGAGAGAGAAACATTCCTAACTGTGAGAGAAAGGGGTGTGTGTGTGTGGGGCTACAGATCCCATGGCCTGGAGGAACGGACCGTAACCCTGGCAACAGACAGCAGAGTTCAACAGAAGTGGTTAAGAAAACGCTAAAAAAACTGCTTTAATTTGGGAGAAATGAAATTCGGGCTCCGTCAGTGTTGGTATAATGCTAATGGCCAATACCATGTGAACTTTGGGATCAGTTGCTGAAGCGAGTGAATAGATAAACGTAGATAAGCGTGAGCGTTAGAGCGTTAGAGCGTGAGCGTTAGAGCGTTAGAGCGTGAGTTTGCTCCTTTATTAGTAGGATAGATACATAACCACAGAAAAAGTTTTTTTTTTCATACCGTCTGCCTGTTTTTATAGTGTGTGCCACTGCGTGTCCATGCTTGTTGCTCACACAAACGTGAATAGTGCAATGGCTTAGTGAAATTACCGTTTCGGAGCGGATAAAAGCGCAGAACTTTTTTTTAGGCTTCTTTAGGACCTAACGATGGATTTTATAAGGGTAAACATCATGGATTTTCTATACAGGAGTAAAATACCCAGAAAGAAAATCTGCTTTAACACATTCCCCGCCATTTAACAATACCTTCGTACTCTATGGTGCCTCTGGTCTCCATAGACTTCCATGTAATTCATAGTGCACGGATCATGCACACCCATAGATAATGCACCACGTGTGTCCACATTGCTCACAGCTTTCAAACAAAAAAATCCGAATGGAAATCCGTTCAGGCATTCATGAGATACAAGCCATTATGTTTTCCTAAAATGTAAACAAAGATGGCTGCCATGTTTGATAGATGGGGTTGCTATGGGGGTTAAACATGCAATTTCGCGATTTTGCATGTTTTCAAAATGGCGGAAATTCTCGGGACTATCGGGCCTGGCAGGGAAAGACATTGAAATAATCTCGGGACTATCGGGCCTGGCATGCAATGAGTTAAGTAGGATGTGAGGGGTCTAACTAGGGGTTTGTCATGATTCTGAATCCATTGCAAGCATTTGTTTTGCACAAAAAACTTTCATTGGGCTAGAAATGGACCCATAAAATGATGGTTTAGTGATGAGTCATCATTTTTCACAGTTTTTTGGGTGTTTTGGGGGGCCATTTCTCGCCCAAGGAAAGATTTTTGTGCAAAACAAATGCTTGCAATGGATTCAGAATCATGATAAACCCCTAGTTAGACCCCTCACATCCTACTTAAAGATTTCTTTTCTGGGTATTTTCCTCCTGTATAGAAAGTCTATGGGAGCCCAACTTGATATCGATATTATATGGGTAAACATAAAAAATCCATGATGTTTACCCTTATAAAAATCCATCGTTAGGTCCTAAAGGAGCCTAAAAAAAAGTTCTGCGCTTTTATCCGCTTCGTTTCGGTAATGTCAAAAACCAGCGTTAAGCAACTGAGCTAGAATGCGCGTGCACGTGGCTGCACATGCATTATGAGGCGTCCCCCCACTTCTAAAAGTAGCACTACAACACTGACAGTAGGCCCAGAGTGAGCTACAACTACATCTCTAGATTAATTCACATTCTCCTCTAGCGTGCTGTGACTTGTGTAGACATGATCAGTTGTTTTCCTTGTATCTCTCTCTCTCTCACCCTCCCTCTCTCTCTCTCTCTCTCTCTCTCTCTCTCTACCCCCCCCACTCGCTCTCTCTCTTCCCCCCCAGGCATTATAAACCGTCCTATCTGTGATGACCTCATGCAGTTCCATGATCCAGCACTAGGAGTTTGAAATAGAATCCCTGTGAACACAGTTGTTGGCTGGAGGGTCTCTAAAGGCTTCTAGACAACTTTCAGTCAGTCACTCTAAATGACTGAAAGAAAGAAAGAAAGAAAGAAAGAAAGAAAGATGTGATAGAATTAACAGTATAACAGATGATGTGATAGAATTAACAGTATAACAGATGATGTGATAGAATTAACAGTATAACAGATGATGTGATAGAATTAACAGTATAACAGATGATGTGATAGAATTAACAGTATAACAGATGATGTGATAGAATTAACAGTATAAATACTCTTACATGAACTCTTGGTCCTTCAGGTTTGGCAGGGGGAGTGGAGACCTTCACTTCCTCATCCAGACTTCTGTCGGACGGTCCAGGGAATCGAACCAGGAACCTTTCAGTTGCAAACCAACCACCGATGCCCCTTGAGGATGGGAGGAGATCACGTTTTATTTTATTTTCCATTAAAGGTCAATAGTTTTTTTGTGAGATGTCCTGCACTGCAGCAGTGAGACACACATACTGCAAATTAATTAATACATTTCATCAACAATTAATTAATTGAATCCATGTGTGTTTAGACACAAATACTGCAAATTAATACATTTATGCAAAACAGATGAGTGATTTATGAAGGGCATGAAAGGATTTAAAGTAATGCACTGTCACAACAACAATCAATCAATCAATCAATCAATCAATCAATCATTCTAACGCTAACCCTCTGACAAGCTGCAGAAGACTGTATTCTGACTCTGAACAGGTTTTACATTGATTGTTTTGTTTTCAGAATAAAATCTAAGTACTCTCTCTCGCCTCTCTCACACTCACGGCCACCAGTGCACGTTTTTACACACACAACAATGTGCCCGCCAGCCCTGCACACCTGAGCAAATCTCACACACACACACACACACACACACACACACGCACACACACACACACACACGCGTGTGCACTCCAGCGCGCGCTCCCCGTGCCTGCCCTCAAACAGGCAGGCCGGACAACCGAAAACATAATATATGCATCTTCCCTTTACCTGGGTCATTACAGGGAGCCTTTGGTCAAAATACGGAAAGGTTGGCAACCTTATCATAACAATAACAATGCCCCCCCCCCCCCCACCCCCCACCCACCCCACAAAGGGTTAATCCCTCCCTGTATGTTCAGCTCTGTCTGAGTGTTGCCACCACCCCGCCCTGACTCGCTGCTCCAAAGGGAGCTAGCTCTATTGTTACCTGCTGGAGGCTGGGGTTCGATTCCAGCTCGCTGCGCAAAACGTTACAATAATATGTTGGTGTTGATATCATGAGAGAGAGAGAGAGAGAGAGAGAGACTACAGCTATGCTAGAGGGAGAGAAAGTCAGAAAGAGAGCGAGGGAGAGGTAATAATTAAAAAGCGATACATCATTGTTTGTTCGTTCAATGTTTATGACTGAGTCATCGTATAAACATCCTATAATCAACTATTTAATACCAGACTATAGAGACATTAGTTCTAGTAAAGTCATTAAAAACACTTACTTATTAATCTTTAGGTTTTGATCCAAGGTGTCAAAATGGAGTCCATAATGTTGGGTTCTCTGTGGTGTTGTATCAAAATGGTTGACTGTGTTTAACTGTAACACTATAAGAGTGTCTACAGGTACAGTGGGAGGAGTCACTGAGCATTCAACCACTGATCAAACTTGTGATGACAAAATGCAGAACCTGGAAACCTGTTGTAACATAACACCACCCCTGCTCTCTCTGTGTGTGTGTGTGTGTGTGTGTGTGTGTGTGTGTGTGTGTGTGTGTGTGTGTGTGTGTGTGTGTGTGTGTGTGTGTGTGTGTGTGTGTGTTTGAATGGTGCAATTATACAGCGCCTTTATCCAAGGCACTCTACAGAGATTGTGCAGTACTTTCACCCATTCACACACACATTCATTACATTCACCCATTCACACACACATTCATTACATTCACCCATTCACACACACATTCATTACATTCACCCATTCACACACATTCATTACATTCACCCATTCACACACATTCATTACATTCACCCATTCACACACATTCATTACATTCACCCATTCACACACATTCATTACATTCACCCATTCACACACATTCATTACATTCACCCATTCACACACATTCATTACATTCACCCATTCACACACACATTCATTACATTCACCCATTCACACACACATTCATTACATTCACCCATTCACACACACACACACACACACACACACACATTCATTACATTCTCCCATTCACACACACACATTCATTACATTCACCCATTCACACACACACATTCATTACATTCACCCATTCACACACTCATTCATAACATTCACCCATTCATACACACATTCATTATCCACCCATTCACTCACACATTCATTACATTCACCCATTCATACACACATTCATTATCCACCCATTCACACACACACACATTCATTACATTCACCCATTCACACACACATTCATTACATTCACCCATTCACACACACATATTCATTACATTTACCCATTCACACACACATTCATTGCATTCACCCATTCACACACTCATTCATTACATTCACCCATTCACACACTCATTCATTACATTCACCCATTCACACACACACATTCATTACATTCACCCATTCACACACACATTCATTACATTCACCCATTCACACACACATATTCATTACATTTACCCATTCACACACACATTCATTGCATTCACCCATTCACACACTCATTCATTACATTCACCCATTCACACACTCATTCATTACATTCACCCATTCACACACACACATTCATTACATTCACCCATTCACACACTCATTCATTCACCCATTCACACACTCACTCATTCATTACATTCACCCATTCACACACTCATTCATTGCATTCACCCATTCACACACACATTCATTACATTCACCCACTCAAACACACATCCATTACATTCACCCATTCACACACACATTCATTACATTCACCCATTCACACACACATTCATTACATTCACCCATTCACACACACATTCATTACATTCACCCATTCACACACACACACACACACACACACACACACACACACACACACACACACACACACATTCATTACATTCACCCATTCACACACACATTCATTACATTCACCCATTCACACACACATTCATACAGCGATGCCAGAGTAAACCATGCAAGGCATCAACCTGCTCATGGGGGTTCAGAGGACACTTCAACACCAACTCTGGGGGAGCCCAGGATCGAACTTCCGGTTTCCAAGTGGCCGCTCTACCCCTGAGCCACTGCCACCCTCTGTTTACAGCAGATCAGGTCATTTCCCATAAACGCTGGTGACTCAACAGGAAGTGAAAGCCTATGTCAGGAGTATCCTTGGGCACGGTGCCAACCTTGGCACAGGGAGGCTGATCACTGATCACTGATCACTGATCAATGATCACTGATCACTGATCACTGATCACTGATCACTGGCATAAGAGAGAGAACATAAAATAAATGTTTAGTCTGTTAAATAAAGTCTGCTCACATCGATATACAAATGACATCCTGTAAGATGAGGGTGTGTCCTTTAAGCCTTGGTTCTCTAACCTTTATGCCAAGGACCCCCAAATGTATGTTTGGCCAAGGACCCCCACCTGAAAATGATTTTGACCAGGGACCCCCAGAATATAGCATTTGTGTTAAATAATTATCAAAATTATTCTAAAGATTCTAAACAGATATTTTTCAAATATTTTCAAACATGTATCTGCTATTCTTTTAAGCCAACATACAAATGGACAAAGTAGTTCAAATTATTGTGATGCTATGTTAACTACTTTTCCTGGGGACCCCCTGGAACCCCCCCCCCCCCCCCCCCCAGGAGGCCTAGGGGTCCCCGGACCTCACTTTGAGAACCAATGGTTTAGAACATCATGTTATGCTATATACAGCGCCACAATAATTTTAACCTAGTGTATACTTCTTTGGCTATTCACAAATAGCAGATGTACAAGCTCACAGCACATCACAAGCTCTTACATCTGCTATTTTTGAAAGATTTTGAAAAAGAGAAAACATGCAAAAACAGACAAACTAAATCTGATAACATAATTATAAAGTGTCTCATATATAATAACAATATAACATCAATAACAATTAAAACAATGCTAAAGTGATCATACATTATTTAGTTAAACGAATACATGTACTACTGCTCTGTTATGACTACTGATAAATATGACTCTTCTACAACCAGTAAGACTCCCTAATCGGGAGATAAGCGACCGTAGGTGGCTTATCTCCACAAATAGGGCAAAAAATTGTTTTTCCAAAATCTTCCTGATCCATGTTGATGACATGAGTGTAGACATGCTGTGTAGTGATATTCGTGATTTTAGGGCAAAAACTGTAGGAGCAGTGTCCAAAAATGTGTTTTAAAAATCGGCCTGAAGGTGGCGCTAGAATAGGGCCATGTGAGAAATGAGGGGTGGGGTCTCCGCGTTGCCTTGGCGGACGAATAGGTACCGGCCCCGGCTCTCCCGGACGCTCCTAGCCCGAGTTACGGCATTTTATGTGCGCTGCAGTGGCAGGGGGTCCGCCACTGGGGGCGCCACCACTTTTGCATCCGTTCAGGAGCACCAGGAGTCGGTGGTCCTCGGGAATTCCCCGTGAGCAGCCCCGTTGGGGTGGTCATTTGGTCATTTTTGCACATTTGGTCATTTTTTACATCTGGGGGTCCCCCAGGGGTCCCTGGGGGTCCCTGGGGCTCCGGGGGTCCTTGGAGGTTGTAGTTTGGCAGGCAAGGAGTGTGTGTGTAAAATCTGGCATGGATCGGGTCAACGGGTGCGGAGATATTAGCAGGGAAAAAGTGTGACGTGTGACGTGTGAGCACATTTGGTCATTTTTTACATCTGGGGGTCCCCCAGGGACCTGGGGGTCCCTGGGGCTCCGGGGGTCCTTGGAGGTTGTAGTTTGGCAGTCAAGGAGTGTGTGTGCCAAATTTGGCATGGATGGGGGCAACGGTTGTGGAGATATGAGCAGGGCAAAAGTGTGACGGACTCACTGACTCACCCACGGACAGCCGGTGGAGGTTTTGGTAGTAAATGCGACCTACGGTCGCAATAACTGTCTGTTTTTTACCACATGATGCTGCACTGAGATGCCACCCTGTGGCCACATTGGGTAACTGCACTTCAGTTACCACAACAATAATCAGTCAATGATGAAAGTCATGCAAACACCAACACACTGACTGAACTGAGACGGTTGGTTCTGGAGAATGAATAAATGGAAACACATGGACCTGTAAGGGTCCATTTAGAACCCACTGGAGGAACCCTGGGGGTCCCTGGACCCCAGTTTGAGAAGCACCGCACTGAGCTCATTTCAAAGGTAGAGTTGAGCTACTTTAAGTGTTTAGTAAAAGTGGAAGCCATGCTTTCTTTATGTTTCCAGGACTTCTAATGTGATCATTGTTCTTTATGTTTCCAGGACTACTAATGTGATCATTGTTCTTTGGGTGTAAAAAACACTTTAGGTTAAATGTGGAACTAGAAAGGTGTAATTCTAATTCAAGTGTGGTTGCACTGAGGAGAGTGGTGAGGATCATGAGCTTCTTTCTGTCAAGAAATTCCATGCAGGTGAATATTTTTCTAAGTGTTGGAGTTCGGAAGCGCTCGTAGGAAATCACTCAATGGTCCTGCATGTGTACCACCTGGTTCTAAATGTCACATGATGCAGGAGGCAGGGACAGGGCGTTATAGAAGACGAGCGCTTACGAAGTCTGCTCGGATTTGACAGAAAGTAACTCTCTATGGTGGATTTTTCTGAAACTAACACTTTGCAGATAGAAAGAGGATTATTCAAGCTTTCCATAGAGCCACAATATCACTGAGTTTGACATTGTTTAAAACAGATAGCAAAAAAAATAAATAAAAATAAATAAAAGCGTTTTCATGCATTGACCCTATCCCTATGGGAGGTATTGCAACCTTAGATTGCAATTTGCGGCTGGTTCTAAATGTCATATGATGCAGGAGGCAGCGGGACGTGTTATCGAAAACAAGTGCTTCCAAACTCCAACAGTTAGAAAAAAATATGAAGACAAATAATCACCTGCAGGGAATTTCTTTACAGAAAGTAGCTCAGTCATAACATGTCTACGGTGGATTTTTATGAAACAAACACTTTGCAGATAGAAAGGATAATTCAAGCTTTCTATACCCTGTATGTAACGGGTACCTTGTGTTGTGGCGGTGTTGAAAGAGGGACACAGACCACAGGTAGCTGCTGGTTGTTGTGTTGTGGTGGTGGTGTTGAAAGAGGGACACAGACCACAGGTAGCTGCTGGTTGTTGTGTTGTGGTGGTGGTGTTGAAAGAGGGACACAGACCACAGGTAGCTGCTGGTTGTTGTGTTGTGGTGGTGGTGTTGAAAGAGGGACACAGACCACAGGTAGCTGCTGGTTGTTGTGTTGTGGTGGTGGTGTTGAAAGAGGGACACAGACCACAGGTAGCTGCTGGTTGTTGTGTTGTGGTGGTGGTGTTGAAAGAGGGACACAGACCACAGGTAGCTGCTGGTTGTTGTGTTGTGGTGGTGGTGTTGAAAGAGGGACACAGACCACAGGTAGCTGCTGGTTGTTGTGTTGTGGTGGTGGTGTTGAAAGAGGGACACAGACCACAGGTAGCTGCTGGTTGTTGTGTTGTGGTGGTGGTGTTGAAAGAGGGACACAGACCACAGGTAGCTGCTGGTTGTTGTGTTGTGGTGGTGGTGTTGAAAGAGGGACACAGACCACAGGTAGCTGCTGGTTGTTGTGTTGTGGTGGTGGTGTTGAAAGAGGGTCACAGACCACAGGTAGCTGCTGGTTGTTGTGTTGTGGTGGTGGTGTTGAAAGAGGGACACAGACCACAGGTAGCTGCTGGTTGTTGTGTTGTGGTGGTGGTGTTGAAAGAGGGACACAGACCACAGGTAGCTGTAGCCCTAGAATGTCTCCAATGTTCGGTCGATTGACACTCCGTGAATCCCTCAAATCTGGAGCCATAGAACGCTCCCATAGCGCGGCGGTTAGCAACTAATCTGCACGGCCCTGAAGTGCTGCGCGCTTCTTGTGTACTCACCCAATAATTAATTCCTCAGCCTGGGAGAAAGATATTGTCCTGTAGTGTCGTAGTGTCATATTCATTTGAAAGTTCTGGCTGAAAACGTGTACTTCGTAAGATATCTCCACTTATCACGAGCCAACACGGACGACTTACACGACCGGGCGAGGGGCCCGGAATGACTGCTGGACTGAATATATGGGAACATCCGCTGATCGTCACAAACGTCATCACAAATTGACAGGTGCGCTGACATTTGATCATGCCATGGGCACCAATTGAGACGTGCCACTGGTGGTTTTGCGTAAGCCGAGTTGATAAAACAAGCACCCCATTCACAGGCAACCTCTCTCGCATCCCAAACGCACTTTGGCGTCTGTTGAGAACTGAGAAAGGTTTGGTCATCCAGAAACTAAAAAGCTAACTAAGAGATTGAAAAATCAAGTCTATGTAGATTTGTATACAACTTATATATATTATACCTATTTTTTGTCATTATTATTATTATTATTATTATATTGTTTTTTACTTTTAACTACCTCAGTTTTAGAGGTGTACACCTGTATTATATAGGTGTACAATCCTTATTTGTGAAAATGAGTGCATCTGAATGTTGCATTTGCAACACAACATTTCTAAAGAAAAGAAAGGGGTTCAAAAGGACAAATTTAGAATCCATTGCCAGTCCAAGGACTGTGGGAATAGTTTTTCCAGATCTGGATCCAGTGAGCCACACATTCATATGTTATACATGTGAACGCCAGTTAAGGAGGAACACTGTTCCAAAGGGCCCAGGGAGAAAAAGAACCCATCCTTCAAACCCAGACACTGGGTCTTCTGCCACCTCTACTACTGTCCGGCCCCTAAAGCAACGGAGAGTGTCTATTAAAACAGGAAAAGAAACTACCGTTGGCCAAGCCATTGCCTATTTAAAACATCGCCAATACTTAAAAGCAATGAAGGCTCTCTTTACCACCATGGCCAGAAAGTCCATGCTGCAGGTGGTTTGCAAGGCACTTAGCCAAGAGGTAATTAATCCTATTTACTTTTACCAATTGATCTGTTTTGGGTCACATTATCTATCTCGTTCATATTTATTCACAAAGGGCTCTACTAAAATGTCTGAAGCAAATACATTTCTATCTGTGATATTATCTTATTTTCAATCTTGTTTGGTTTTCAGAGAAAAGCAATGGTCCAGGACAAAGATAGTCCCCTGCGAAAAAAAACCCTCTGTGGAGAATCTGGAAAGGTTCTCCTGGGAGGACACAATGGGGTGAAACGTTCTCCTGGGAGGACACAATGGGGTGAAACGTTCTCCTGGGAGGACACAATGGGGTGAAACGTTCTCCTGGGAGGACACAATGGGGTGAAACGTTCTCCTGGGAGGACACAATGGGGTGAAACGTTCTCCTGGGAGGACACAATGGGGTGAAACGTTCTCCTGGGAGGACACAATGGGGTGAAACGTTCTCCTGGGAGGACACAATGGGGTGAAACGTTCTCCTGGGAGGACACAATGGGGTGAAACGTTCTCCTGGGAGGACACAATGGGGTGAAAGGTTCTCCTGGGAGGACACAATGGGGTGAAACGTTCTCCTGGGAGGACACAATGTGGTGAAACGTTCTCCTGGGAGGACACAATGGGGTGAAACGTTCTCCTGGGAGGACACAATGGGGTGGAACGTTCTCCTGGGAGGACACAATGGGGTGAAAGGTTCTCCTGGGAGGACACAATGGGGTGAAACGTTCTCCTGGGAGGACACAATGTGGTGGAAACGTTCTCCTGGGAGGACACAATGGGGTGAAACGTTCTCCTGGGAGGACACAATGTGGTGAAACGTTCTCCTGGGAGGACACAATGGGGTGAAACGTTCTCCTGGGAGGACACAATGGGGTGAAACGTTCTCCTGGGAGGACACAATGGGGTGAAACGTTCTCCTGGGAGGACACAATGGGGTGAAACGTTCTCCTGGGAGGACACAATGGGGTGAAACGTTCTCCTGGGAGGACACAATGGGGTGAAACGTTCTCCTGGGAGGACACAATGTGGTGAAACGTTCTCCTGGGAGGACACAATGGGGTGAAACGTTCTCCTGGGAGGACACAATGGGGTGAAACGTTCTCCTGGGAGGACACAATGGGGTGAAACGTTCTCCTGGGAGGACACAATGTGGTGAAACGTTCTCCTGGGAGGACACAATGGGGTGAAACGTTCTCCTGGGAGGACACAATGGGGTGAAACGTTCTCCTGGGAGGACACAATGGGGTGAAACGTTCTCCTGGGAGGACACAATGGGGTGGCTTTCCATAAAGGCCCCTGTTACAAACACGTGCCTTAACCCTGCAAGGCCCGAATGAATTTCTACCGGTCAAAAAATAAATAAAAAATCAGATGGTGTTGTAGCAGGCCTAATCACAGGAAAATGTAATGTTAAAAAATTAATAATGTTTTTGTAAGGTTTTATAGCCATAAATCATAAATCATAAATCATGCTCTAATTAGCATTTTGGGGATATTTTTCAGAATATTAACATATGCACGTGTTCTAGACATTCTAATGATCACGAAAAAAAATATTACAGGCACTTTACTTATGTTTTAGTGAGGAATAGCTTCAGTTAAAAAGTGAGATGTTGTTCGTCCAGACGCTGGAATTTCAACTTCTCTGGGAGGTGTGAATGTCAGCCTCTGTGGGGGGGTATTTATATGCAAATATCTTGGCCAATGGCATTGTAATACTAAACAATAGGATTTAATGGTGATGTTAATGTGAAAAAAGAACAGGAAAACTAACTATAACATTTTTTTAAAAATGATTTAAAAAACGTTGCCAAAAAGCAACGCTGGGCCTTGCAGGGTTAATTGCATGTTTCCTTCCCCTGAAAGCATCAGGTCCCACAGATCTGTTGGACGTCTTAGATGTAGACGGTATGATACAACATATACATGTAGCAACAGAATCATTTCATTCACAATATAATTACTACCATAAAATATAGTTACAATATGTGGAACCCTTGTGCTATTTCCAACCCTTCCATCGTTGGTTGATAAGTAGAAAATGCACCCAGGGTGAATCAAAATATGAAGCGTCCCTTAATTCCAGACATTTCTATTGTTTCAGTATTCAAACAGAGGAGGAAGCTGAGGCCTTTGTGAACAAGAGGAAAGGCATGGCACTTGCAATCATGCAAAACACAGCATGCATGTCAAAGGTTCACTTTCGTTTATTTGCCGACAAGATGTTTGTACGTTTTCATTGATGCATAAAAGCAAATAAACACTTTTGTTCCAAAGGTTGTCTTTGTTCAGGGCTGCATAGCATTATCGATGTGGAAACAGGGGTGCCCAGGGAAAGTATTTCAAACCCTCAACTCCCTGGGTGTCTGCCAGTCCAAACCAGCATCTAGGCGCCTCATCGATGATCTGCGAAAGGGTCTTGACACACGATTAAAAGTCTGGAAGGACAAAATAGAGGTGAGAATATATACACACACACACACACACACACACACACACACACACACACACACACACACACACACACACACACACACACACAGTATATGTGTGTTCAGGATTGGAACTATTTTTCCACTTTCAGACACAAGGATCCTTCAGCTGAGAAAGTGCTGCCATTTTCCCTGACTTGGGACAATGTTCAGGTGAATGTTACAGTTATGCTTCCAATTCATTGTTCAGACATATAGCTTAACTAAGTGCTGCATCATAAGACAATATAATTATCCACCAAGAAATTACAATAATAATATGATAATTCATTGCAGATATATGTGCAAGAAAAGCACCACAGAAGGGACAGCCCAGGCAATAAGGTCCTCCTATGGGCGCTTTCATTTGCCCACCTGAACAAGGTGTCTTTCAGCCAGTTAACTGGATCTGGAATGAAGGCAATGGAAGTGTCCCCCTACCACATCTTACCATCAAAGGAGGTAGGTCCCTGGAATAAGTCATATATTTTATCTTGGCAGATATGTTAAATATAAATCTTAATCATTCTATTGTTAACAATTCACGTGAATCTGGGTCTGCTAATAAGCTGTTGCTTGTAGGATTACATGAATGAATGAATGAATGAATGAATGAACTTTATTTATATAGCACATCTTCACAGCACGAATGCACAGAGTGCTTTACAGATACACAATACTCAATAAAAGTAAGCTCTACAGTTGCAGAGATACAAAATAAAATAAAAATAACAGTGCCATCAAACAGAGGATGACCATCTTGGTCATGCGTGTGCTGGCAGACAACCTGTCAGCCTTGCAGCCTGTCCAAAAGTTGGTCATTCGCCACATTGACCATTTATATCGACAAAAAAGTGAACTAGTAAGCAACGTCACTCACATTATTTCACTATATAATTGGAAGATAAAAGACCATTCTTGAAATGATATGATGAAATGTTCCATTAATTCCACCTCTAGGTGAACCTGGGTGTCATAGAGACAAATCCCAGCTCTCTTCCTGGGGTTATGGAAATGATGGATGCCTTACACAAGCATGTCCCCATCATAGATGGCAAGCCATTCCCTGTGCTCTGCTGTGGGGATGGCTTGAGCATCGAACACATGACAGAAGCCCACCACACAAGGGTCACCCATAACACCCCAGTAGAAAGGCTTGAGGGGCTTGTTGAAGCTCCTCAAGACTTTCACAAAGAAATGCTCCTTCTGCAGGTAGATCAAATGTTATTTTCAAGTATTACCATCCATGTTATCACATCTAGTTTGTATCACATGTAGAATATGCTTCTGTCATTTTCTTCTACAGGATGATTTTGACCTTCTGTACTCTGACAAAAGCATGGCAGCACGGGGCACACTTGCTCAGCTCAAGATTGCTTTTGACCACAGGTCATTAAAAAAGGAGGTGAAGAAAAACTTCCAACATGCTGCAGACATGATGGTGGTAAGATCTCCTATTAAATAAATATGCTTGTATGTACTGTATTGTCAGCTGGTAGGTTTTAATAATTCATCTCTTTCATTTTCAGTTCAGTTGCTCTGCCTACATTACAGCTTATGCAGGCAGTTTACTGGGCATTGAACGGGCAGATGCCAATGTCCCAGATTTTGACCTGGCTGCTGACCAACTGCAATGGCTCCATGACCTCGCAGAAAAGGTGGTGTAGTTCTGTTGGTTGGCACCTAAACAGGAGGAGATTGAGCTGGTGGCAGCAATTGCCCAAAAAGATAGTGGCAACCAACAGACCTATCCTTTCTGTCATTGCCAGGAAGGTAAAGAACATTTAATCACCAAAAGTGCAATTGTGGTCAAATCGTGGCTTGCCAAACTGGAAAGTCTCATTTGGAGGCTCTTTTACGTTGTTGGTGCACTTTGTTGTACATAGACAAAGGCCACACATGGTGAAGATAAATGTGAATAATACACATTATATTAAAGACAGATACTTCAGATCTGAGACAAGTTGTGTGTGATTGGACAAGCCTGTTCCGTTTCCTCAACAGAGAAAGGCGGAGAAATGCTACTGTGCTGCAACTACAACTGTCCTCACATATGGACCCACTTGGCCTGTACTGATCTGCCGTCTGCGCCAGAAGGGGATTGGTTCTGTAGTTCCATATGTGAGGACAGTGTAGACTACATATACTGCACATGCCATAAAAAAAGGAGGCACCATGGTACAGTGCCATCTCTGAGACCAATGCCTCCACAATGAGTGGTACCACATCCGCTGTTTGAGGCCTGAGGAGCGGAAGAAAACTGAGGGTATTATAGTGTATTAACTGTGTCTATTGCTTGACCTCTATAGAGGTTCATCCTCAATGAAACCACTTACTGACATTATGATCTTAATACAAAATATTATGTGTCTTACTTGGACTAATCTTTTGCATTTCCACTAAAAGGTGAATGGTACTGCTCACCAGAGTGCGCACATCAAGGTCAGGACAAAGTTCTGACCTATACCAAGGCACTGATGTGGAGGGGCCTTTGCCACATGGCCAGGCAGGATTGTGTCCCAGAGGGTGATGGACCAGCTTTGATGCAACTCTGGAAGCATGACCTTCTGTCATTCTGGCAAAAAAAACATCACAAGTACTTCATACTTGGCCACAGAATGCTAACTGGTATAATGATCATTGGTAACAATGTGATTGCAGTATGATGCAATTAACATCTATAGTGGTTAATGTCTTTACAATTTGTTATGCCTTGGTTTATGTTGTCCATTAGGAATTGAGGGTTATTTGCCCGATCGGCTTGCCATGGAGATGGTGTGGGGCAGAGTGGCCAACCTAAGTGGTGGGCCTGGGAAGAATATCCCCTTAGACCTGGTTAATGAATTTATGAACAATGAATTCAAAGGTATCTATTAACATAGTGCTCTTTGCCAGTTAACAGATTATAAAGTACACAGCCAACTTACAATGATGTTGTTGCTTTTTTCTCTCAGAAACTCTCAAGTGGACCCGGGCCGCTATACTGCTGAGCAGGTGGCAAGGTGTGCAGAAATGTCTGGGCCATTTGGGAAAGCCTTCGAACAATTGTTCCTGTCCTCGGGCATAGGCCAGTTCTCTTCCTCCCACAGTAACAACTCTCCATGCATTAAATCAGACATTGTTACCTTTGTTGAGGAATATAGAGAGGATGCCCTATTCTCTTTTATACCGGGACGACACCACAAGGGCTACGATACATTCACGTACCCACAGTCCATCACAAAGCCAGAGAAACTGGGGAAATCTATAAAACGCCTGGCATTTGAAATTGATCTGTGGGACCAGAAGAATTACGTGTAACATGAGTATGATACTTACTGTATCCATAAGTAATGTGAATAACCAACCAACCACAAACAAACAAAAAATAAAATAGACCGTTAACAGTTTAATTTCTTGATGGAAAATATTCTTAACCAGATAAAAAAGAAAAAAAAAAGAAAACATGCCTTGTAGAGCTTTGGAATTGGGTTTAATGAACCATTTTCTCTGTGTCTGTCACTGTTTCTATATTGTCACACACACTGCAGCAGCCTGGCATCATGCACACATCATGTGTAACTGACTTGTTTGTGCCCTTGATAAAAAGATGGTCAAGGACCCTCTTACGGAGACAGCGTTTCTGCCTGTACTGATCCACCAGGGACAGCATACAAGGCTTTATGTGGCCCTTAATCACTGACCCTGGGTAGACGTACATGTGTGCTTTTCCTGGCAAACCATCTGGTGCACACCTTCCTACCTCCTGCCAGTATGACAGGAGGTCATTAGATGGCCCCCCAGTGGACAACACATGCCTCACATCCCCTATATCAACCCCTAACCCAAATGCTACAGTGGCCAGCACACATCTTAAGGGGCTCTTTTGTGTGGCAAATGTGGCAAGGATTTCTTCCTTTTTTCTAGGGGATGTGTGGCTATGAAACATATCCACTAGGAGATGTGTTTCTTTTTTTTTTCATCAATATGACACATAGCACTGCCAAGGCTCTCCTTAAACATGCCAAAGGCTTGTGTCAATTTTGACATGGATCTGTAAGACATAAGGAAATATACTTTGTAGTCATATATCATCTTCAGAACCAATCTAGACACTAAATCTCAATTATAAAAATCCTGCACCAGCCATCCAACCTCTGCAGCTATGTTTGTACCAGTGGTTCCCTGGACAGTTATATGGATGTTTGGCCTGGAAAAGAATTGTCATAATATTGTAGGCTATGATGAAAATGACATTGTATATATTGTGTGTTGCAGGTCAGTGGCCTTGTAAGAATGTGTCCGCCCTGAGATTGGCAGGTTGGGGTTAAATCCCTGGCCGAGTCATACCAAAGACTATAAAAATGGTACCCTGGTACTCCCTGCTAGGCACTAAGCACTACGGGGTGGATTAGGGGTAAGTCCCAGTGTCATACTAGCGTCATGTCCAGGGGATGTATATTTGTACAAGCTGGATCACGCTACATAAATAGGAGATAGGCTCCTGACCACATGGCTCAGAAACCGTTGCTTCCCAAGGCTACTTACTTACTGTGTGTTGTAAATTATACTTTATGTAGTGATCCTATTACCTATGGGAAACACAATTAACTAGATATACCTGTTACAGCTGACTGATACAGTTAGCACCGATTCCTTCTCAACATGCATCCGATGGATGATGTCATCAGCCATCTCCTGTGTGGCAGTGGCGGTAAGCATCAACACAGGGCATTTGAGGATACTTGTGACCTCTGGCACTCTCAAATATGCCTCTCTAAATGTGTCTCCCCTAAAAATATCAAATAACAAAAAAAGATTCCACAGTAAGGATGTTAGTACATTATTTTGTTATTCATCTGTCAAATAGCCTAAACAATGTGGGCTACCGTATGTGAAAATTAGCCACTTAATGTGGAATATCTTTATTGAAATTAAAATGATTTTGTGGCATTTGTTTGTTTTTGTTTACTTATTTCATTACTTGATCAAAAATGAAAAAGATTACGGTATATTAAGCATATTGCACTATACCATAAAGTGATGCAGTGAGCCTCATCTACAGTGACAAGACATATTTGTTTTCTTTTGCTCTTCAACCAGTCCCACCAAGGGTCCACAAACATGCTCTCAGGGGAGATGAAAAGCATCTTTATGTTTCCAGCAAGAATCTCTGTGACAAAATTAGTAATTTCCATTAGTACATCAATCAATCCGTATTAGAACAGAGGCATAAAGGTTGTATAGTTTACTCACAAAGTTTGATGTCTTGTGGGATGTCACTATGGGTGGCTGCAGCTGGAACCCCAAGCTCTGTCCAATGTGTCACCTGATCTGACATCAGTGCCTTAAGAGGGCTTATAATGAGCATGTAGTGCTCACTACCTGGATGTAGCTTTTAGATGTTGCATAGTTTAGATTATATGTTGATACCAGTTAAAATGACTCACTCATAATTGTATGTTATAGGCTAAACCTACCTTGTCCATTAATTGACCAACAAGCCCAAAACAGGCACTTTTCCCAAATCCAGTGGGTAAAATGGCCAAAACATCCTGACCCTTTAACAAAGATTTAATTATAAGCTTTTGTTCGTTTTTTAATTGAAAAGGAAAATTAATACTCAAAAGCAAATTTTCAAAATCTTCATCTGTGAGTGGCATGATGTGAAATGATATTTGGATGTGAAAAATAAAGTTCTATAACTTCTAAATGTTTTATTTTAATAAATGCACACGACAGACACACAATAGCCCGGTCTGAGGAGCGTTTATTGTGAGAGGGGTTGCCTGTGAATGGGGTGCTTGTTTTATTAACTCGGCTTACGCAAAACCACCAGTGGCACGTCTCAATTGGTGCCCATGATCAAATGTCAGCGCACCTGTCAATTTGTGATGACGTTTGTGACGATCAGCGGATGTTCCCATATATTCAGTCCAGCAGTCATTCCGGGCCCCTCGCCCGGTCGTGTAAGTCGTCCGTGTTGGCTCGTGATAAGTGGAGATATATCTTATGAAGTACACGTTTTCAGCCAGAACTTTCAAATGGATATGACACTACAGGACAATATCTTTCTCCCAGGCTGAGGAATTAATTATTGGGTGAGTACACAAGTAGCGCGCAGCACTTTAGTGCCGCGCAGATTAGTTGCTAACCGCCGCGCTATGGGAGCGGTCTATGGCTCCAGATTTGAGGGATTCACGGAGTGTCAATCGACCGAACATTGGAGACATTCTAGGGCTAAGGTAGCTGCTGGTTGTTGTGTTGTGGTGGTGGTGTTGAAAGAGGGACACAGACCACAGGTAGCTGCTGGTTGTTGTGTTGTGGTGGTGGTGTTGAAAGAGGGACACAGACCACAGGTAGCTGCTGGTTGTTGTGTTGTGGTGGTGTTGAAAGAGGGTCACAGACCACAGGTAGCTGCTGGTTGTTGTGTTGTGGTGGTGGTGTTGAAAGAGGGACACAGACCACAGGTAGCTGCTGGTTGTTGTGTTGTGGTGGTGGTGTTGTTGAAAGAGGGACACAGACCACAGGTAGCTGCTGGTTGTTGTGTTGTGGTGGTGGTGTTGAAAGAGGGTCACAGACCACAGGTAGCTGCTGGTTGTTGTGTTGTGTTGTGGTGGTGTTGAAAGAGGGACACAGACCACAGGTAGCTGCTGGTTGTTGTGTTGTGGTGGTGTTGTTGAAAGAGGGACACAGACCACAGGTAGCTGCTGGTTGTTGTGTTGTGGTGGTGGTGTTGAAAGAGGGACACAGACCACAGGTAGCTGCTGGTTGTTGTGTTGTGGTGGTGGTGTTGAAAGAGGGACACAGACCACATGTAGCTGCTGGTTGCAGTTTCACTGGCAGTGGTTTGGTGGCGCTGTTCAGTCATAAAATAAATACACACACTGTGTGAGTATGCAGTCCTCCAAGTACACAGGTTCAGCTACACACAAACCCTCCTCTCAGTGAATCCATGCACTGAAAAGCAGTGAGTCTTAAAGTGACAGTACAGGTATTTACACAGTTGGAATAGAACATTAGAAAGTAAGTAGGATTTGGTGTAATTTCAACCCTGAAAATAAAACTATAATAGTAACCTTGTTACATACTGTATATACAACCGTAATGTTGGTGAGTTTGATGTTGTTAAAGGACAGAGAAAAGAAAAGATGAGTGTTAAAATCGTTTACTTCTTTCTATCATTTTAGTGATTTTAACCATTTTGATTTGGCTAATTATGTATTTGCCAGACCCATGAAATGGGTAGGCCTACATAAGCAAATGTCGGTCTGTCTGTCCGGGTTTTCTATATAAAGGGTATATATGATGATGACATGATGATGACATGCCTACAAAAGGCATGATGTCATAAATGATGATGACAGACAGGGGGTCTGGCACAACCAGGTTGACCTGGTCTAGTTTCTAGACACAATAAGCCCATTTCCAAGATGCACCGCAATCTTTCATGGGCAGATGTGACTTATGGGGGCTGGTGTAAATAGTAACAAAGAAATTGCCGGCATATTGTGTCTAAAGAATACATATTTCGCCGTGTAAATGAGCTGCTAGGGTGTACAGTATGGTTCCAGCAGCTCAGTGAGGTGCAGCCTGTTTAAAGATTTAAAAGCAAATAAAAGGACCTTCAAATCAATTGTAAAATGGACAGGCAGCCAGTACGTATACTGTACATCAGGGGTCTTCAACAGGGGGTCCGGGACCCCTAGGGGGTCCTCAGAGTTACTACAGGCAGCCAATACGTATACTGTACATCAGGGGTCTTCAACAGGGGGTCCGGGACCCCTAGGGGGTCCTCAGAGTTACTTCAGGGGGGCGCCAAATCTTTGTGTGATACTGTAGCATCATGTTTTTTACATTAACCATGCACTTGAACCCTAGCATCCCTAGTCTGACTCTGAGTGGAATATTAGCCAAAGATAGCAGATCTACAAGCTTACAACGCCTCGTGCTGCGAGGCGTTGTAAGCTTGTAGATCAGCTATTTTAGGCCAAGAGGTTTGTAGAGGGAAAAAGAAGAGCAGACTAAAGTATTTGACGGTTCAAGTGGTTAAATGTCTGAAAATACCCATTACTCCTACATGATGACAGGCTGTCAAACATGTCTAAGCTGTCTAAGAAATCTATGAGCATAATCTGCAACACAATTATATACAACATGTAGTGGGGGTCCCTGCTTCATCTCTCTCTCTGCTAAGGGGTCCCTGCTTCATCTCTCTCTCTGCTAAGGGGTCCCTGCTTCATCTCTCTCTCTGCTAAGGGGTCCCTGCTTCATCTCTCTCTGCTAAGGGGTCCCTGCTTCATCTCTCTCTCTGCTAAGGGGTCCCTGCTTCATCTCTCTCTCTGCTAAGGGGTCCCTGCTTCATCTCTCTGCTAAGGGGTCCCTGCTTCATCTCTCTCTGCTAAGGGGTCCCTGCTTCATCTCTCTCTGCTAAGGGGTCCCTGCTTCATCTCTCTTTCTGCTAAGGGGTCCCTGCTTCATCTCTCTCTCTGCTAAGGGGTCCCTGCTTCATCTCTCTCTCTGCTAAGGGGTCCCTGCTTCATCTCTCTCTCTGCTAAGGGGTCCCTGCTTCATCTCTCTCCCCCCTCTGAAATACAGAGGATAAACACTATATATCCCTGTGTCAAAAACCCTCTTAAAATCCATTCCCCAGTGGTTCCCAAACTTGGGGCCGGTGGACCCCCAGTGGGGTCCACACATTATTTTGTGGGGGTCCCCAGATGATTAGCTTAATGTCCAAGTTTCTCACTCAACAGTAAATAATCCAACATACAGTATATGTGTATACAGGGTATATCGTCTGCTATGTGCACAAACGTGACACACAGGACCATAGTGCACAGCTCGGCCTTTTACATTAGTTTTTGTGTAAACAGTGACAAATACAGCCTGCCAACGGATACGTCTTTTTCCAATGGGATTGTTTTATTCGAAAGCTGTGGTCGGATCTACACCGCTGGTAGATGATACATGCACAGATTGGGTGCGATGCGCGCACGTGCCCACGTTAAAAGGTAAGGACAATTTGGCAGTTGCTTAGTTCAGCGATGTTTAAAAGAGCAGCAAGTTAATGCCAAACTGGCCAAACTGTCAAATATTACATAAGGAAGAGGCAAACGTTGTGAAAATAGCCGATCTACAAGGCCTTGCAGTGCGAGGTGTTGTGAGCTTGTAGATCGACTATTTTCACAATATATGTAACTGTGGAACTGAGTCCAACTAAATGTAAAAGCTACACTTCCAAGTGCTTGTCAGGGTGGCGGTCCCCAGTTCAAATATGTTTAATGTGGGGGTCCCCAGTTCAAATATGTTTAATGTGGGGGTCCCCAGTTCAAATATGTTTAATGTGGGGGTCCCCAGTTCAAATATGTTTAATGTGGGGGTCCCCAGTTCAAATATGTTTAATGTGGGGGTCCCCAGTTCAAATATGTTTAATGTGGGGGTCCCCAGTTCAAATATGTTTAATGTGGGGGTCCCCAGTTCAAATATGTTTAATGTGGGGGTCCCCAGGTGAAATATGTTCATTGTGGGCGTCCCCAGTTCAAATATGTCTATTTTGGGGGTCCCCAGTTGAAATATGTTTAGTTTGAGGGTCCCCAGTTCAAATATGTCTATTTTGGGGGTCCCCAGTTCAAATATGTTTATTTTGGGGGTCCCCAGTTCAAATATGTTTATTTTGGGGGTCCCCAGTTCAAATATGTTTATTTTGGGTGTCATGGCCTAAACAGTTTGGGATACAACACAAGTTACAATTGACAGTGCAAGTTGAATGTTTATTTACCTGATTGCTGTTGCTGCAGTCTCATGGCTTCTGGCCAAACAGGAGGCCTCAAACATGGCTGCCCCTCATATGCACTACCCTTAAAGGGCCAGTGCTACACATGCATGGGTTGGCAATGGTTGCTGTTGCAACTCTAGATTCAACATGTGAAAAATTATCTACAGTTGCAATTTGCATCTTTTTTTACTGTTACTGTGTTACTTTTACACACACGCACGTGCGCACACGCGCGCGCGCACACACACACACACACACACACACACACACACACACACACACACACACACACACACACACACACACACACACAAATAAAATGGTTTCAATTTAGTATGATTAAAGGGATATTCCACTTTCTTTTTTTTTCTTCAATCATTTTTATCCCACGATTTTGCAACCCATTTTCACCCAGTTCCAATTGCCTATGTAATCCTGGGCTCTGCTCTCCCTCTGCCGCGCCTGGGGAGACAACGGACTGACCTCATGCTTCCTTCAATTGCATGAGTAGTCCAAGTTGTTTCTTTTCACCTGACAGGGGGGATTTCCCCGGGATGGACGTAGTGTGTGGAAGGAACACGTTATTCCAACCAGTTCCTTTCCCCCCCATCAAGCGCCCTGGCTGGCCAGGGGGAGGCATTATTGAGACCAGGATTACTGCATGTTTTTGTGAGGGTATCAACCCTAGGAGATACGGGGAGAACATGCAAACTCCACACAGAAAGGCCCTATCGCCGACCCCACCTAGGGTGTGGGCGCTGATGCGGATATTCCACTTTCAAAAAAACTTTTGGTCATTTTATCGTCTAATCAGGCTTTTATGAACACCATGAACAGATTTTAATTTGCTTCATTCAATATTTTGATATTTGATGTAAATGTTACCAGGCCCTCCAGGCCCATGGCCTCTCCACATACACACCCATTGTAACTTCAAACTCCATTTTAACCATGCTAGATTCATCAAAAACACCCATTCTTTTTTTTTGGGGTGATTCATAATACCCTCCTAATACGTGAGCAGGCAGATATTTTTTTTAAATAATTAATTGTTGTATTATTATTTTTAAATTTTTCCCAAAGAATTATTAAAATTAAATGAAAAACGTTATCGAATGTATTAGGAGGGTAGTATGAGTCAACAGAAAAAATAATGTGTGTTTTTGATGAATCTAGCATGATTAAAATGGAGATTGAAGTTACAATGGGTGTGTATGTGGAGCGGCTCTGGATCAAGCCTCCTGATAACATTTACATCAAATATCTAAATATTGAATGAAGCATATTAAAATCTGTTCAGGGTGTTCATAAAAGCCTGATTAGATGGTAAAATGACCAAAAGGTTTTTTTTTGAAGTGAAGTATCCCTTTAATGTATTAAGAGCTCCTTAATGTATGTTGGCATCACTGACAGTCTGTTTCTATGTCTACATTGTGGTATTGATATTTTTACTTAGAGTAAATAATGTGAGTTTTCTACTTTTTCCACCACTGGTTGTGAGTTTCAGGAGAGATTTGTTCGGAGCTCTGATTGCAAAAAGCCTGGATCTCATTTTGTTTTGAGCCCAACAAAGTGTTTGGAGCTCCTTGTTTAAGGCCTGTATCTCCACAAATATATCAACACTAAATATTAAGTGCTTATCAATGGATGGATGCTTTGTAATAATAATCCAAATCTACAAAGTAACTAAAGTTTCAATATAAATGTAGTGGAGTAAAAGTACAATATTTGGTCTGAGATGTTGTGGAGCAGAAGTAAAAGTAGGCCTGTTGGAAATTGGAAATACTCAGGTAAAGTACAAATACCTAATAATTATCCTTAAGCACAGTACAGTACTTAAGTAAATGTACTTAGTTACTTAAAATGTTTAGTAAACACAATACAGTACATATGAGACCAAAACAGAGCCACAGACAGCCAGTGCATCCATGAATTTAAATCTAGTGTAAAAATAAAACTATTCAAACATCTAAAAACAACAACATGACATCCATGATCAGACATCATATGAAGTACTTCTGCTAACAGACACTAGAGGGCGTCCAAACAGCAGTTTTCACTCAATTACAAGTGAACGTCTTATTTCACAAGTTTTCACAAATGTATGGATATCTTTTGAAAATAGGAGATCTACAAGTGGTGCGAGCTTGTAGATCTGTTATTTTCAAATAGCCGATGTATATAAAGTGTTGAAAGTGAAGAGGTTTTGTAATAATAGTCAAAATCTACAAGGTAACTGTAACTGGTATAAAGTTTTCAAAACAAACAAACGAAAAGGCATTTTTTCCAACGGATCCAACCTAGTTATTATACATGACCAATGAGCTGTGGCCATGTTGTCATGACAACACTATGAATATTAATACACAGGAACAAGACAGACTGTCAACAATCAATTTATTAAACAATTATTACTTCCACACATGATCATACAATAACATGTGAACAATGAGAACAGCATCACATTAATATTCAATGAAAGCACAATAATGGAATGAGTGGAGAAGAGATCCAATAGAACTAAAAGACAAGTCATTTTATGTTTGGTTGAGCTCGAGTGTAGCTCTCTCTGAAAACAGCCGATCTACAAGTTCACAACGCGTCACAGACACGCTGTGAGCTTGTAGTTCAGCATTATTTTATTTTGGCACAGAGCTAAGTTTAAATCAGGCATTACAACATCATCACGGCCCTCCAAGAATACATTTTAGTCGACTAAATAAACTTTAGATTTAGTCAACTAAAATGTTATGACATTTAGTCAACTAAAACTAGAAAAAAAAAACACAATAGATGACAGAATAATTTGCTGTCAAAATGAACACTGCTCTCAATGTGTCACTTTGTGACGTAGATCTTAGCTATTAAACAACTTGTAGATCTGCTATTTTCACCTAAGAGATCTGGTGTAGAGGTGGGGGGAAAGCAGGGGACCAATTACAGAACCCTGGGGAACCCCAGTCAATAAAGTATATGGGGTTCAAGTGGTTCAGTATAAAGGTTTATATACAAGAAACAATATTGATACTGTGACAATTACATGATCAAATACACACTTTATCTCTGTCTGATTTATAAAAATATCAAAAATAAAATATACATAAAATATGAGTTTGTATCTACATAAGAGACACAAGTATGACACTGATATTTAGATCATCATCATTGATGGACAGTATTTATGATACATATTTATAAATGTGTGGAGTGGAGGTTTGTGCACTTCTATCTGATCTAATCTAAGATCTAAAACTCCCTGTGGTGATGACTCATTTTATACCATATCAATATGGATTTGACCAGGGACCCCCATTTGAACATATTTGTACCAGGTACCCCCATTTGAGCATATTTGTTCCAGGGACCCCCATATGAAAATTTCACTTTTTTTGCGACGTGTTGTGAGCTTGTAGATCTGCTGTTTTTGAATAGCCAACATACAAATGGATAAAGTGGTTCAAAAGATTGTGATGCTATGTTAACTACTTTTCCTGGGGACCCCCTGGTACACAGTACATGACCCTTGTGGGGTCCCCAGACACATGGAGGTCACCGAACAACAGTCTGGCACAAAACGACCAAATGACACGCTATGAGCTTGTAGATCTGTATTTTTTAATAGCCAGCCACCACCCCTCACCCACCCCCGAACGATAATCTTAAAGTGGTTAAAATGTTGTTTTTCCTGGGGACCCCCTGGTACACAGTCCATGACATTGTGGGGTCCCCAGACACATGGAGGTCACCGAACAACAGTCTGGCACAAAACGACCAAATGACACGCTATGAGCTTGTAGATCTGTATTTTTTTATAGCCAGCCACCACCCCTCACCCACCCCCGAACGATAATCTTAAAGTGGTTAAAATTTTGTTTTTACTGGGGACCCGGACCCCCTGGTACACAGTCCATGACCCTTGTGGGGTCCCCAGACGCATGGAGGTCACCGAACACCACCAAACGACCAAAATACGTGATATGAGCTTGTAGATCTGCTATTTTTTTTTTAAACCATGAACATTTGTACAAACCTTTGAATGTATATTTTCCAAAGCAAACTTTGCTTCTGGGGGTCCCTGGAACAACACATTTTGAGATGGGGGTCCGTGACCAATCACATGTCATTTTGGGGGTCCTTGACATGAAAAAGTTTGAGGACCACTGATTTAGAAGAACGGTTTAGAATAGAATCAGGTCAAAAAAATATTCTAATACCTGCAGAAATGTCCACGATTTTTCAAAAATAGCAGATCTACAAGCTCACAGCACGGCAATCGGTGCCACTCTGTGAGCTTGTAGATCTGCTATTTTAGGTAAAATGTTTGTGTTTCTTTTATATAATTTGTAACATTTTTAACAACACAAATCTTGTCTTATGGGAGTCTAGGGTCAAAGGTCAAACACATGGGGGTGTTGTCATGACAACGTCAGAGAAACACTGAATCTACTGGAGCTGTAATGGGTGATGTCACTGTGATGCTGATTACATCATCATTATGATGTCATTGTGAGTCACTCATGCCAAAACATGGAGTCCATGAGTCACCATGACAACCTGCACTCACTCAAACATGTTGAGTAACCATGGCGACCTGATGTCACCCTCACATAGAGACTCTATCTCTGCTCACACAGACACACTGAGGAGGGGTAAGACCTTAACCAAAACCCAGCATAGAGAGGTTCAGTGAATGTGTTAGGTATAGAGGTATAGAGGTGTGCCAGTGAGTCAGATGACACTGTGTAGAAGGACAGAGTCCCAGCAGGACAGTCCACAAACACTGCTACTCTGTTGGAGCCACTAGAGGCCCTGACATGGAGGACAGTCTGCTTATTATTGTGTGTGACTCTGTAACTGTTACCTCTAAGACCATCACAGTCCAGTCTCCAGGACATGTTATTGTGTCCAAGCATACAGTCAACACCACTTCCTTTCCTGCTGATTCCTCTATAAGTCACTGCTATCTTAACCCATCCACTGCACTCTACCTCCCAGTAACAGCGTCCAGTCAGACCCTCTGTACACAGAACCTGATCCCATACATCAAACCTGTCGGGATGTTCAGGATATGATTGATCCTGTCCCTGCACACGTGTCACCTTCCTGTTGTTCTGAGACAGAGAGAGGTCTCTGTATGCTGTGTTTGTGTCCAGAGTGAGACGCTGGAAATCTGATGAGAAAACAACACAGTAAACATAAAAACATCATTCACTGACTGACACACAACGCGCGCGCGCGCGTACACACACACACACACACACACACACACACACACACACACACACACACACACACACACACACACACACACACACACACACACACACACACACACACACACACACACACGAAATAAGACCTGGAAGCACTTTAACCATTATTTTATGGTTTAACTAGGCCTAATGAAAAATAGCAGATCTACAAGCTCACAGCGCGGTACCGAGTGCCGCGCTGCAAGCTTGTAGGTCTGCTATTTCTTATTTGAATACATATTTTTGAAAGCGAACATTTGTGACTGGAACAAGATATTTTGAGATGGGGGTCCACGGCCAAGCGTGTGTCATTTTGGGGGTCCTTGACATGAAACAGTTTGAGAAGCACTGATTTGGAAGACATTTTTAGAATGGGATGAAAATATTGCTGTGAGCTTGTACGTCTGCTATTTTGACCCCTGTGGGTGAAGCGGACGGATGGGGGTCCTCGCACCCTAGTCTGGCACCCAGTGACCAAATGACGCTCTATGACAGGGTTCCCCAATAGGCGGTCTGGCCCGCGGGGGGCTACTGTCTGGCCCCCACCAACCCCAGTAATAATGGTGAGCAGCAGCAACAACACTAGTATATCGTCGTTGTCGGGTGGAAACTGGAAACCTCGTATCTCCAAATTTGTATGTTCTTTCGCAAAGTAAAGCCCTGCTTCATCAAACAAGGCCGTTGCACAAAAGTAGTGAAAACAGCCGATCGACAAGCACACAACGCCTCGCACCGCTAGTTTAAATCATTTTTTAAATGATAAATGCAAAACGATCGGTTTAGCATACAAGATTTTCACCCGACAACGACGATATCTGAACTGTCGCTGGAGTAGTGGGAACGCCACTGTCGCCCCCTGCTATGTTGTGGCCCTCGGCTTGGTACCCTAGACATAATTTGGCCCTTGGGGACAACTAATTGGGGAACCCTGCCCTATGAGCTTGTAGATCTGCTATTTTTGAATAGCCAATAGAAAGCAATAAGGTTAAAGTGCATAATGTGGCATGAACTAGTTTACTGGGGACCCCCTGGTAAGCCCCCAAGGACCCCTGTGGGGTCCCCGGACAGGTGGATGTCGCCGCCCACTACTCTGGCACCCAGTGACCAAATGACGCCCTTTGAGCTTGTAGATCTGCTATTTTTAGAATAGCCAATAGAGAACAATGCTCAAAGTATAAAATGTGGTACAAACTAGTTTACTGGGGACCCCCTGGTGCACAATCCGTGACCCCTGGGGATCCGCGGATGCGTGGGGGATTCCCGCCAACTACTTTGAGACCAAACGACTAAATTACGCGCTATGAGCTTGTAGATCTGTATTTTAGCATATAGCCAAAAGAGATCAGTATGGTTAAAGTAGATAAAATGTGGTGTGAACTAGTTTACTGGGGACCCCCTGGTAAGCCCCCAAGGACCCCTGTGGGGTCCCCGGACAGGTGGAGGTCGCCGCCCACTAGTCTGGCACCCAGTGACCAAATTACGCGCTATGAGCTTGTAGATCTGCTATTTTTTGAATAGCCAATAGAGAACAATGCTTCAAGTATAAACTGTGGCACAAACAAGTTTACTGGGGACCCCCTGGTGCACAGTTCATGACCCCTGGGGGTCCGCAGACGCAGGGGTGATCCCCGCCAACTACTCTGCTACCAAATGACCAAATGATGCTCTATGTGCTTTTAGATCTGTATTTTTGAATAGTCAAGCAATATATTTAAAGTGCATAAATTGTGGCGTGAACTATTTTACTGGGGACCCCCTGGTAAGCCTCCAAGGACCCCTGTGGGGTCCCAGGACAGGTGGCAGTTGCCGCCCACTAGTCTGGCACCCAGTGACCAAATGACGCGCTATGAGTTTGTATATCTGCTATTTTTAGAATAGCAAATACATGCTATAAGTATAAAACGTGGCACAAACTAGTTTACTGGGTACCCCCTGGTGCACAGTATGTGACCCGTAGGGGTCCGCGGATGCAGGGGGGATTCCCGCCAACTACTCTGACACCCAATGAAGCCCTATGAGCTTGTAGATCTGTATTTCTGTATAGCCAATAGAGAACAATATGGTTTGTGCCTAAAATGTGACGTGAACTAGTTTACTGGGGACCCCCTGGTAAGCCCCCAAGGACCCCTGTGGGGTCTCCGGATGGGTGGAAGTCACGGCCCACTAGTCTGACACCCAGTGACCAAATGTCGTGCTGTGAGCTTGTAGATCTGCTATTTTTATAATAGCCAATAGAGAACAATATGCTCAAAGTATCAAATGTGGCATGAACTAGTTTACTGGGGACCCCCTGGTGCACAGTCCGTGACCCCTGGGGGTCCGTGGACGTGTGGGGGATCCCCACCAACTACTCTGACACCAAAGGACTATATTACGCACTATGAGCTTGTAGATCTGCTATTTTAGCATAGCCAAAAGAGAGCAGTATGGTTAAAGTGCATGAAATGTGGTGTGAACTAGTTTACTGGTAAGCCCCCAAAGACCCCTGTGGGGTCCCCGGACGGGTGGAGGTCGCCGCCCACTAGTCTGGCACCCAGTGCCAAATTACGTGCTATGAGCTTGTAGATCTGCTATTTTTTTAATAGCCAATAGAGAACAATGCTCAAAGTATCAAATGTGGCACAAACAAGTTTACTGGGGACCCCCTGGTGCACAGTCCATGACCCCTGGGGGTCCGCGCAGGGGCCAACGACTCTGGCACCAAATGACGCCCTATAGGCTTGTAGATCTGTATTTTTGAATAGCCAATAGAGAGCAATAAGGTTAAAGTACATAAAATGTGGCACGGACTAGTAGATCTGCTATTTTTTGAAAAACACATTTTGAGATGGGGGTCCTTGACATGAAAAGGTTCGAGGACCACTGATTTAGAAGAACGGTTTAGAATGGATTCGGGTCAAAAATATTGAAAGACCTGCAGGAATGTTAACGATTTTTCAAAAATAGCAGATCTACAAGCTTGCAGCACCGCAAGCTTGTTGATCTGCTATTTCTTTCACATACATGTACACACACACACACACACACACACACACACACACACACACACACACACACACACACACACACCCACACACACACGCAGAAGAGATGCAATAGAAATAAAATAAATGTTGCTGAAAATAGTAGATCTACAAGCTCACAACGCGTCATGCTGCGGCACATTGTGAGCTTGTAGATCTGCTATTTTCAGCATGCAGCCAAGCCTTTATGATACCATCAAGGTCCATCAAAATACATCACTTATGGTGAGCTTGTAGATCGGTTGTTTTGGAAATATATCCAATCTACAAGCCATCTGGTCCATATAATGGAATCTCTGCCATCCTGGATTCCAGCATCAACATGTCAACTCAGTCAAATGTGAGCATTCTTTAATAGAAAACATGTTTTATTAGCCTGTTATTTGGTGGTGTGTTTAAACTTAGTCTTGCTGGTGTTAAGGACCAGGCCAAGAGCAGAGAAACCTGAATTCCCTGGAAGCTCTCCTGAAGAGTTTTCAGAACAGCATCTGGGGAGGAGCCAACCAAGCATACAACATGTATAAAATGTTAATGTGTGATATTGACACAGACAGACAGATACTCACATCTGGTAATGAGTTGAGGATTAAGCCAATCTTCTCCTCCATGTTTCACTCTAAGTGAGGAAAAACAATTAAAATATTTAATCTGAATACCAAGACCTCCAACGGAAACAAGACCGCAAGGGCTTTTTTGGGATGTTCCTACTGGGCTATACTACTCTTTTTTTTTTTTTTTACTGCACTTTTACTGTTCTTCATTAAATACAATTAAACACATGATTATGATCAACATGGCAGTAGACAAATGCTTGCTTTATGCAAATAAAAGTTAATTATTATTGGAACAATGACAAATACAGTCCAGAATCTTCAAATAACAAAAGGTGTGAATGGGAGAAAAAAGCTGAAATGATAAACTCAAGACCAACAAATAACAGATGGGCATATTTATTTACTGACATTGCAGTAATGATTACTAATGATCTGGCTTTTATTGTGAAGGTTTCTTTACTTGGGAGATAATAAGCTATATGAGCCTTTTTTCAGTGGCATGTTATGTTTAATCAAACTACATGTTATGTTTAATCAAACTACAATAATACATTTACTTCAGAGTTTGGAAAGGACCACAGTTCAAATGGCTCCAAGGTTCATGTGCCACCCATGATTTTTGATTTTTTTTTTTTTTGATTTTTTTTTAAATGATTTTTTTTTTTTTTAATACAAAAAACACAAAAGACGTCAAAGACGTCATTGGCACAGAACGCCTTTGAAAAAAAGACGTGAGTTAATAAATCTACAACAATACGTTTACCTCAGAGTTTGGAATGGACCACGGTTCAAACACCTACAGTGCATTAATTGCACATCAAAACAAATTGTGCCGTTAAAAGGAATGTGCATCAACTCTTTATTATCGTGTTAACTTTGACAGCCCTACTAAATACACAAATACAGTAAGTACACATCTATGTGTGACTTTGTGTCAGAGTGAATACTCTGTTCAGAGACACATGAGGGAAACACTGCACATTCAGTGCACTAACATGGACACAGCTCAAGTCTACTCACTTGCAGTTCTCCAGGACTGGAACATTCACCATCATGTTGGAGCTCAGGTCCAGCTCTCTTAGGGAGGGATGAGAGCTTACAGCTGAGACCAGAAGTTCACAGCATCTCTCTGACAAGTTGCAGTGAGCCAGTCTGAATGAAGAATAAAACACCAGATTGATTGATCGATTGATAATCATATTTGAACTGGGGACCCCACCCTGACAAGCACTTGGAACAATGCCTCGCAGTGAGCTTGTAGATCGGCTATTTCAGAATGTTTGCCTCTTCCTTCCAGAATATTTGACAATTTGGTCAATTTTGTTTTAAAGTCAATAAATTGTACCTTTATAAATGTGCAGATACCCTGTATACACTTATACTGTGTGTTGCACATTAAGCTGGGGACGCCCAAAAATAGTTTTGGGACCCCCTTGGGATCACACGTTGAAAATAGCAAATCTACAAGCTCACATGAGCTTTGTGTCAGGGTGCCCTGAGACAAAAAAGTTTGGGAACCCCTGGAATAGACAACACCTCTTGACAGCACAGAATGACTTTACGGAAAAATATATACATTTTAATATCAAAGATTACAACCAGCAGTTAAAGGTGTGAAATGAAGACTGAACTACATTGCATATTTACTGCCTAAACTGTGTAAAAGCTTTCCAAACAAGCTGCTAGAGACCAGCATTCAGTCTCTCTATTTCTCATCCCTGTCTCCTCAAGCTGGGCCACAGCTGCAGGCTTTGATCTGGCTTCGAGGCGGAGCACCAACACAACGTTAGTTTGCATTTGCCCCAATATTATAACATTTCATGAGCTACAATATGGAGGTTATGTGAAGAGACAAGAGACAGAACCAGGAAATGCAAGTGATGCTCCCACCAGCTGGACAGTTGAGTTATAAGAATGATGAAACCACTCCTCATCCATAAGTGGTGGGAATATTAAATATAGTCTGCCTACGTAATATCAGACCAAAGGTACAGAGATAGCAAATATCCAATGAGGTGCTAATCGTTTTTGTCCTCTTTTGGCGAACCCAGAAAGGGGAAAATAGCAGTTCCAAAAAATGCACCAAAGATATGCACAGATATAAAAAGTATCTTATATATTGTTCTGTAACTGTATATGGGTTAACATAAAGAAATGCTTTAAGGTTAACCCTTTAACAGAGTTAAGAAGCTCAACGGGTGAACTGTGGCAGTTGCATAAATTAATTTAATCTGGAGCTTAGACAAACATACTGTACAGTACGTTGTTTATGGTTTGACTCAGTTCCACAGATACATATCATGAAAATAGCCAAACTACAAGCTCCCTACGCCTCACATTGAGCTTGTAGATTGGCTATTATCGAAATGTTTGCCTCTTCCTTCTGTAATATTTGACAATTTGGTTTTAAAAAGGTCCTAAAAGTCATTAAAATGCTCCGTTAGAAATGTGCCTTGCACTGATACTGTATGTTGGTTTGTTTATTGTTGAGTGAGAAAACAATGTTGCATATTGAGCTAATCATCAGGGGACCCCCAAATAATTTGGGAACCACAGGCCTAGGCTAATAGAATGATAATTGATTGGTACAGTACGTAGATGCAGGATATTGATTATCCGTTGATCTGTTGTGTACCTCGGTAAAGCTTGATAACTGTGGCGTAGCTGCAACAGTTCACATGTCTAAACTAGCCGATCTACAAGCTCACAAGCAGTGCGTCCTCGCTGCATTGTGAACTTGTAGATCAGCTATTTACGGTGCGCAATCCTGCAGTATGATGAAGTAGCCTATACTTTTGCCTTAAAGGGATATTTCACTTTCAAACATGTTTGGGGTCATTTTAACGTCTACTCAGGCACATAGGCTTATTAATACATTCTCACCACAGCATTCATATTATATTCACATAATACAGTACATAATTAAACAGAATTGATCAAAATAAATCAGGTAAATGTATCTTACCGTAGAATCTCCAGCCTACAGTGCAGACTCTTCAGTCCTTCACAGAGCAGCTCCACTAGTCCTGAGTCGTTCAGGTTGTTTTTACTGAGGTCCAATTCTCTCAGATGGGAAGGATTAGAGCTGAGAGCTGAAGCCACAACTTCAACCTCTGCCTTTCTGAGGTTACAGCCAACAAGTCTGTAAATGCAGATTAAATAAGAGATTATCAAAACAAATTATACATAGTTGACTGTCATGGGAGTTAAATAAAATATCTCCTATCTAGTTATCCAGATATAAACAGTATTTAGCAGAGAAGAGTGTGGAATAGACGACACCACTTGACAGCACAGAATGACTGTACGGAGGAAGATAGCAATTTTGATATGAAAGATTTCACCCAGCAGTTAAAGGTGTGAAATGAAGACTGAACTACATTGCATATTTACTGTCTAAACTGTGTAAAAGCTTTCCAAACAAGCTGCTAGAGACCAGCATTCAGTCTCTCTATTTCTCATCCCTGTCTCCTCAAGCTGGGCCACAGCTGCAGGCTTTGATCTGGCTTCGAGGCGGAGCACCAACACAACGTTAGTTTGCATTTGCCCCAATATTATAACATTTCATGAGCTACAATATGGAGGTTATGTGAAGAGACAAGAGACAGAACCAGGAAATGCAAGTGATGCTCCCACCAGCTGGACAGTTGAGTTATAAGAATGATGAAACCACTCCTCATCCATAAGTGGTGGGAATATTAAATATAGTCTGCCTACGTAATATCAGACCAAAGGTACAGAGATAGCAAATATCCAATGAGGTGCTAATCGTTTTTGTCCTCTTTTGGCGAACCCAGAAAGGGGAAAATAGCAGTTCCAAAAAATGCACCAAAGATATGCACAGATATAAAAAGTATCTTATATATTGTTCTGTAACTGTATATGGGTTAACATAAAGAAATGCTTTAAGGTTAACCCTTTAACAGAGTTAAGAAGCTCAACGGGTGAACTGTGGCAGTTGCATAAATTAATTTAATCTGGAGCTTAGACAAACATACTGTACAGTACGTTGTTTATGGTTTGACTCAGTTCCACAGATACATATCATGAAAATAGCCAAACTACAAGCTCCCTACGCCTCACATTGAGCTTGTAGATTGGCTATTATCGAAATGTTTGCCTCTTCCTTCTGTAATATTTGACAATTTGGTTTTAAAAAGGTCCTAAAAGTCATTAAAATGCTCCGTTAGAAATGTGCCTTGCACTGATACTGTATGTTGGTTTGTTTATTGTTGAGTGAGAAAACAATGTTGCATATTGAGCTAATCATCAGGGGACCCCCAAATAATTTGGGAACCACAGGCCTAGGCTAATAGAATGATAATTGATTGGTACAGTACGTAGATGCAGGATATTGATTATCCGTTGATCTGTTGTGTACCTCGGTAAAGCTTGATAACTGTGGCGTAGCTGCAACAGTTCACATGTCTAAACTAGCCGATCTACAAGCTCACAAGCAGTGCGTCCTCGCTGCATTGTGAACTTGTAGATCAGCTATTTACGGTGCGCAATCCTGCAGTATGATGAAGTAGCCTATACTTTTGCCTTAAAGGGATATTTCACTTTCAAACATGTTTGGGGTCATTTTAACGTCTACTCAGGCACATAGGCTTATTAATACATTCTCACCACAGCATTCATATTATATTCACATAATACAGTACATAATTAAACAGAATTGATCAAAATAAATCAGGTAAATGTATCTTACCGTAGAATCTCCAGCCTACAGTGCAGACTCTTCAGTCCTTCACAGAGCAGCTCCACTAGTCCTGAGTCGTTCAGGTTGTTTTTACTGAGGTCCAATTCTCTCAGATGGGAAGGATTAGAGCTGAGAGCTGAAGCCACAACTTCAACCTCTGCCTTTCTGAGGTTACAGCCAACAAGTCTGTAAATGCAGATTAAATAAGAGATTATCAAAACAAATTATACATAGTTGACTGTCATGGGAGTTAAATAAAATATCTCCTATCTAGTTATCCAGACAAACAGTATTTAGCAGAGAAGAGTGTGGAATAGACGACACCACTTGACAGCACAGAATGACTGTACGGAGGAAGATAGCAATTTTGATATGAAAGATTTCACCCAGCAGTTAAAGGTGTGAAATGAAGACTGAACTACATTGCATATTTACTGTCTAAACTGTGTAAAAGCTTTCCAAACAAGCTGCTAGAGACCAGCATTCAGTCTCTCTATTTCTCATCCCTGTCTCCTCAAGCTGGGCCACAGCTGCAGGCTTTGATCTGGCTTCGAGGCGGAGCACCGACACAACATTAGTTTTCATTTCCCCCAATATTATAACATTTCATAAGCTACAATATGGAGGTTATGTGAAGAGACAAGAGACAGAACCAGGAAATGCAAGTGATGCTCCCACCAGCTGGACAGTTGAGTTATAAGAATGATGAAACCACTCCTCATCCATAAGTGGTGGGAATATTAAATATAGTCTGACTAGGTAATATTAGACCAAAGGTACAGAGAGAGCAAATATCCAATGAAGTGCTAATAGTTTTTTTTTGTCAACCCAAGAAAAAGGAAAACATCAGCTCCAAAAATTGCAGTAAGATATGCACAGATATAAGAAGTGTCTTTGTTCTGTAAATGTTTGTTCTATTGTTCTGTAAATGTATGTATGTAAATGTTAACATATGGTTCATATGGTTTTATGTCCCTTTAACAGAGTAAAGAAGCTCAACTGGTGAACTGTGGCAGATGTAATAAAATGATTGAATCTGGAGCTTGGACAAACATGTTGTTTTTAGTTTGACTCAACTTGTGAAAATAGCCAAACTTCAAGCTCACAACGCCTTGCAGTGAGCTTGTTCGGCTATTTTCACAATGCTTGCCTCTTCCTTCTGTAATATTTGACAATTTCCAATCAGGTGTTAAAAAGGTCTTAAAAGTTATTAAAATGTACCATTATAAATGTGCCCTTTATACACTTATACTGTATGTTGGTGTATTTATTGTTGAGTGAGAAAACAATGTTGCACATTGAGCTAATCATCAGGGGACCCCCAAATAATTTGGGAACCACAGGCCTAGGCTAATAGAATGATAATTGATTGGTACAGTAGGTAGATGCAGGCTATTGATTATCTGTTCATCTATTGCGTATCTCAGTAAAGCTTGATAACTGTGGCGTAGCTACAACAGTTTGCATGTCTAAACTAGCCGATCTACAAGCTCACAAGCAGTGCATCCTCGCTACATTGTGAGCTTGTAGATCAGCTATTTACGGTGCACAATCCTGCTGCAGCAAGAGCCGCTGATACAAACGACCTACGGCCTGGTCGCGACTTAGGCCACGACTTGGAGGTCGTAGGTCCCGGTTCTGGAGGTTTTGCGCGATCTCGGTCGTAATTCAGCGACCTGGGAAGTCCGCGATCGAAACTCTACGCTTGCTAAGGGAAGGGACGCGAGTTTAGAAACTCTACGCTTGCTAAGGGAAGGAGCGCCGCGATCGAAACTCTACGCTTGCTAAGGGAAGGGACGCGAGTTTAGAAACTCTACGCTTGCTAAGGGAAGGAGCGCTCGTTTTCAACAGCGTCGGCAGGTTAGCTACTCAGTGTCGGCAGGTTAGGGTTAGGGTTAGGGTCAGGGATTCAGTGTGTCAATTGCGCGATTCATAGGTGGAAATTACGCAAGAAATACTATCGTCTGTATACATTGTATGAATTAAGCGACCGATAAACTAAACCTGGTCTCTGTAAAGCTATGATTTCTGTCATTTGAGCATGCATTTCCGAATAAATGCACAATTCATAGTGACCTATTTTTGGTGTCATTTTAGAATTCTTATTGTCCACCAGGTGGCAGTTGTGTGGGTAACTTCACATAATGTATGATCACTAGGGGCAGTCACGAGACAGTATTATGTTAGAATGTCTTTGCCACTAGGGGCAGTCTCTCTGTCTCTCAGTTGGTGAGTATGTCGTTAGTCCCCCAGCACCCACGTTGTCCCCCCGCCCCCAGCCTGCTGTCTGCATGCAGAGAGCACTCTCAACAGTATCGCGCCCCTCTGCACTCAGACTGGAACGCACAAGTTGAGTGCGTGTCGTGTGGGGGAGGCGGGGGGCAGGCACAGCGCAATGCATTGCGGATGGAAGTCGAGTGGTTTGAAGTCTAGTGCGAGTCGTGAGCAAGTTGGACGCAACCACACAACACCACACGACTCGCACTCGACTTCAAACCACTCGACTCCCATCCGGAATGCATTGCGCTGTGCCTGCCCCCCGCCTCCCCCACACGACACGCACTCGTTTTTGTGCCTTTAGTAATGGAAAAAGTACTCACATGTTTTACTTAGTAAAAGTATCAATACTGCAATGCAGAAATACTCTGTTACAAGTAAAAGTCCAGAGTAAAAGTACAATATTTGCCGCTGAGATGTGGAAATACTCCAGTATAAGCCCGCAGGAAGGCCCCATAGCTAAATCATGCTTAGGACCCCCGTGGGCCCAGAATCGGCTCTGTGTGTGAGTGTGTGCGCGTGCGTGCTTGCGTGCGTGCGTGTGTGTGCGTGTGTGCGTGCTTGCGTGTGCATGTGTGTGTGTGCCTTGCGCCCTCTGTTTCACTCACTGTGAAACAGAGGGGGGCAGCTGCAGCTGCCCAATCACCAGAACCCCCGCCATCAATCACATCACCCCTGTTTTGTATCAACTCCATTGTCTTCCCATCAAACAACACATCAACTATAAAACTCTCCTCCATACCTTCAAGGCCATCCATAACCTAGCTCCTCCATACCTATCTGACCTCATTGACATTCACACCCCCTCCCGAACTCTCAGATCTGCCTCTGCCATCCAATTTACCCCCCCTGACAAACCCTCAGCCACTCTGCCCCTCACCTCCGGAACTCCCTACCCCCCGACATCAGAAACTGTGAATCACTCCCCACTTTTAAAACACACCTCAAAACGTACTTTTTTA